>NC_083614.1:32083201-32383201 GCF_963584025.1 Labrus mixtus | reverse complement strand
TTTATTTTCTGTTGTTAATTAAAAGTAGTGATTTCAGTCGGGACTTTAACTCTAGATTAAAAATTGATTCAATTAATCCACGCTCGTTTGTTTTGATTTGGAGGCGGACGTGAAGTGACGATTTACGTTTAATTTCACACAGCATTGTGGGTAAAATACAATTAATTTCCTGAAAGCACGCATCCGATCCATACTGCATGAAACCCGGAAGTTAGTATCCATACTGAAATGCTCAGTATACTGCGGTGGACCCAAAAAATGCCTACTGAATGACCATGAGAGTTCAGTGTACTGAAACTCCCTACTGAAAAGTACATACTGAGTACTGAACTGTGGATATTCGGAAAGGGCCCAGGTGTAGGGTAGAAATACAGCGGCAGGGGCCCTTTCCGAATTGTAGCCTCGCGCAGCAGACCCAGCTGCAGTCAGAGAGCAGAGAGGAGACCCACACCACTCTGCGTCCAGACTGCAACGAATGCAATAAGCTTTAGTTTTGTATTTATTTGCTTTGATTACATTGTTTAAGTTGAGAAGTACATTTACAATAAAAGTGCGCTATATGCTACTTTTTCAGTCATTATTGGATTTTGCGTATAATAATGCGATTAATCGTGATTAATCACAGAAACTCATGCGATTAACGCGATTAAAACTTTTAATCGTTGACCAGCCCTAGTTATAATATCTCCGTATTTGCAGCTGGAAGGTGGCCTCCTCCAAACCCAGCCGCCGAAACTTGGCGATGATCGCTCTGAGGAGAAGCTGCTCCTGCACGGACGCACACCTGCAAACAGAAAGAATCGGTCACTTTACCTGCTGCGTCACACCTCCACAAATCAATCCCTGCGTCTTCAACATGCCCAGGATGAAGGCTCACTTGATGGCATTGATGTAGGCGGAGGAAAACATCTCATTCAGCGCCTCCATCACATGACTTTGACCATGTGTCACAGAATAATCACATTTTGGATTATGTTCGAAGTCTGCATGTTTTTAAATGAATGCATCACTGTATAAAAAAAGTACCTGATGAACCCTAAAATAGATTTAAAGACACAAAAGAGCACACAATACTAAATCATTAATTTAAAGTGGTGCATAAAAGCCTACAATTCTACATACAAATTTATCAGAATGCAGGGAAAGACATTTCTGGTGTTAAAAATGTTCTGGGGAGATGTCCAACAACAAAGACAATTTTAAATAGACTAAACTTATAAGCACAGTATTTGTGCAGATATGAGCCACTGTATCCGAATTGCCAAGTACCTACTCAATCTGTCAGTAGGCAGTACCTACTATCCGTGCCGTATACTGTTTAGTACCTACTATTCAGTAGGCAGATATTTGTTCCTACTTCTTCTGATTCAGTCAGTAAGGAAGTGATGTCATTTATG
Organism: Labrus mixtus; assembly: GCF_963584025.1. NCBI lineage: Eukaryota > Metazoa > Chordata > Actinopteri > Labriformes > Labridae > Labrus > Labrus mixtus. The sequence continues at coordinate 32,381,804 of NC_083614.1, read as the reverse complement.
TTTTTTTTTTGTTTTTTTTAGCTTTATTCAAGAAGAGTAATGCTCATATACAGTCAGGTAAACAAAACAATATCACAATGTAAATCAAGTAAGAGGCAGATTAAATAACTAAATAACATACAGATTTCACATAAAGAAAAGTACAAATGAAAGACAGTAATATACAGAATATAAAGTAAAATTATGACATGCCCTCGCACCCCAGTGCATGTCGGGGAACATGGCTAAGCAGCAGGCCGTCCGGTTCGATTTGTGTAAAAGTCGTAGTACTGGCATGTTGAAATAGGCAATGTAATGAAGATCACATAGAATTTTGACTTAGCGCAGTTCAGGCTGGCACTGTCATGATAGCTATGAAATTTGGAGGAAATTGAGCATTGTATATAGGATGTAGTACTTACTGTTTGCTGTAGGGGGCACTATGGTTGAAGTTGACTATTGTTATGTTAATGTGTTCAGAGGCCAACCTTGATCATACAATTTAAATGAGATCAGACAAAGTATCCGAGATGCAGTACCGCCTCTTTCCAGTGGGGTTGCTATGTTAATAGCATAATTGTATTAGGTTAGATATGATCAGGCCAGTACTGACATTGTTCATGTGAAACTTGGTGAAAATCTGACATTGTATATGGGAGGTAGTACTTATTCTTTGCAGTAGGGGGCACTATGGTTAAACTTTATTTATAACTTTATAAAAAAACTTTATAAGGATTATTAGGGCCCGAAGCACTGACAAGTGCGTAGGACCCTCTTGAAACCCTAGGAATTATTATTTTTCTTCTTCCTCCACTTTAAATGTGATTTTGAGGGCCTGAATGTGCGTGAAAACTCACCAAACTTCCACGGTCATCAGGTCTCGCGAATATTTTGGTGGTTTCGTAAAAAAAATTCGCAAAATGGCTCAGTGGCGCCCCCTTGAAATTTTCAAAATGGCCTCCCCATAGAGGGTTTTTTTACGTACACTCACGAAAATTGGTACGCATATTAAGCTTCTCGGGACGGACTAAAAATCATCTTGCAGCTTTTCAAAAAACCCAACAGGAAGTCCACAAATTAAAGTTGAATTTCATAATAATCGCCGATTTCAGCCTTCCTATTTGAAGGATCTTGGCCGAGGGCGCTCATCCGATCGGCGCAAACTCAGTGTCAGTGTGTTCTAGACACGTTCAACATATCCCGTTGTGCTCTGCATGTTATTTCGTCAAAGGGCGTGGCCGTGGTGTGTGTTCAAAGTTTGATATGCATTTTGGCAACTTGCCAAAAAAGTAAATGCTTATATCTCTGCCATGCAGTGTTCAATCATATTAAAATTTGTTATACATGATACAGGACCCGCCCTGAACACATCCATGTTTGAATTTTATTGCTTAGTCACAGCGCCACCTGTTGACAACAGGAAGTTACTTCTACTCAATTAGCATTAGCCATTGCTACACGGTAGCTCAATTTCCCCTCAAAATTGGTGTGGACCATGCTAACACCTTTCAAGCTCAAACGCCTACGTCCAACGCTGTTGCCATACGGACGCGTCGCTCGCCATCAAACAGGAAGTACTTTTTTCACGGGCTTAACATAGTCATACTGTCCTGGAACTTCATACATATGATCCTGGTGGTAAAGTCAAACATTTGATACCGTTTAAATGAGTGGGCGTGGCTTAATGGCTCAGTGGCGCCCCCTACAATATTTCAAACATTCAGCCCCCGCAGCACGTTGAACCTACAATTCTGAATTTTACTATTCCTTTCCAACATGACAAAACCTACAAAAAAGCCTCTTCAACCCACGCCCAAAACTCAAAAGGAAGTCCACAAATCACATCGCCATCAAACAGGAAGTGGCTGTAACTCTTATATACTTTGTCTGATCTTCTTGAAATTATATAGGTATGTTCAGGGTTGGCCTCTGAACACACTGACATTACAATAGTCAATTTTAACCATAGCGCCTCCTACTGCAAGGAATAAGTACTACACAATGCTCAATTTGCTCCATATTTCATAGCTATCATGACAGTACCAGTCTGAACTGCTCTACGTCAAAATTTTCTGTGATCTTCATTACGCTGCCTATTTCAGCTTACCATAGTACGACTTTTACACAAATCGGACTGCAAGGCCTCCTGCTTAGCCACGTTCCGCTGCTGCTGCACTCCCGCGGTCGCAACACACCCCGACATGCACAGGGGTGCGAAGGCCCTTCATCACCGCTTGCGGTTTTAATTTGTTATTATTTTGCTGGAGAGCCCCCTGGTGGTGGAACTTACACACTGTGCCTTTAATGTAACATCAACACTCTAGTAAGAACTGTAACATCCAAAGACAAACATTCAAAGTTTTATTAGTGAACATGTTTATTTGATCACAGCATGAACACAATCACCTTCATCCAAAAATAATATTCATCAAATTCACTTCTTTTTGCAAAACCAAACAACGCAGGGTTATCTATAAAGCAAATGTTCATCACTTCAGAGGAAATTCAGAGAGCTTTTTTTATTGGCAAAGTCAAGATTTAGACGACGTAAAAACAATCAGGAACACAAACCACATGAAATCCATTTGGGTCAAAACTCTATCAAGTCATTGAAATGCATAAAACAAACTCACAGTGCAGATTTATGTGGCCGTGTTTAAAATTTAACATGAATTTGTTTAAAGTTTAACCAAATCAAAGTTGCTTATTCTTGAATATTTAAAAACACATAAACACAGGTTTTAAGGATACATCATATTCATAATTTATTTACATGTTTCGCTGCACCCTTTCACTTTCACATCTGGGAATCATCTTTTATGAAACATTCAGACGGAGGAGGTCAGAAAAAAGTGTCCCAATGGATCGATACAAAAACTACTGAGCGCCTGTAGCTAACTGCTAACATGCTAATCAGCGTTTCGTTCTGAGGACATCACATTAAAGGAAGAATGTATGACTTTTTGATCCAGTAGATGTCGCCCTTGAGCACCAGTGTGAAACCAAAACAAACTGCTGTTTGGCCACGCCTCCTCCATACTGAAGCCTCCGCTCTCCTCCAGCAACACACCTCCAACACCCCTCCCCTCGCATTCCCACGACTGAGTTATAAAATGGATCGCACCATAATTAAACACTATTAAGCATAAGCGGCAGACAAAATCGTCCTTTACTCAAACTGCAATCACCTGTCCTTCATCTTTGTGTTAGCATGCTAATGTTAGCGCTCTTTAGTTAGCTCGTAGCTTCACATTGCATGTTAATTGACACGGAATGACCGTGATCTAAAAACTCTTGCATGACATTCAAGGCCGTCCCGTCCATGTTTACACGGCGCCGACAATAACACAGCCAGCAGAGACTCCTGTTACATGTCGGTATGAATTTGTCAAACATTGCTCGATTTGTAAACGTTAAAAAAAAAATGGTATTTTAGCGTTCCCTGCAAAGAAAGCTTAATTATACTGAAACTAATCGAGGCTGCTGTAAAACTTCACCGTTTGAAATCACTGTATGATTTTCATAAACCGCCTTAGCTTCATTTTTGCGAGTGCTCCTGATCTTTTTTTAGGTGATACACTACCTCCATTTTTCTGGAGGACACTACAGTTTCAGTTTAGCCAGAAACTCTTCTATTTCTTTACTCTTTCGGTTCCACATTGTTGTGTCTTTTGTTCTCCTCAGAGCTTCGATGCTGTCGTCACGGAAGAAGGACTCGACTGTTATCGAAGCAGCCCTCATGTGGAACTGCATTGACCCTTCATGATCCTGTTTATCATGGTATAAGTGCTTTGCAAAGCGGTTGTAAAGCACCTGTTTCTCTGCAGGCTCCAGATCCCTTCGGAGCAGTTTCTGGAATATCGCCTCGGCTTTAGCCTTGTCTGACTTTGCGTACACACTTGCAAGATCAATTTTCTTGACGAATGAAGAGTTAGGGTAAAGAGAAATAACCTCTCGATGGAGACTGATTGCCCTCTCTGTCATGCCTGGCCTTGGGCGACTCTTTCTGAAAAAAAACAAGATCTTCCACTTGTAGCAGAGTGCAACACATCTCTTAAGATAACGCTCATCTGGATGTTTTTTCAGAGCATCCTCTGCCAAATCAATGGCCTCATCTACAGATATGTAGTATGTGTAAAGTCTCAGTAATGGCTTTATACCGCTGTAGCTGCTGACCGGATTTCTCAAGATCTGACTTGCCAACTTCTGTGCTTCATCCTCAACTTTTTGTCCTTTCTTGGCAAGTTGCGTAAGGTAGACAGCAGCGAGGTACAAGTTCTTTGGATCCTGATTCCTTGCGCGTTTCATTTTCTTCAGGGAGTTAGCGTCTACCCCGCTTTCGCTGTGCTTACTGGCACACACTAAACCTAAGGCATAGCTGGAGTCCCACTCCACCCTGTCCGGCTGCATCCTGATGGCTTTCTCGAAGAGATCTGCAGCCTGCGGCTGTACCTTTTTACCGAATTTGATCAGGGTCCAGGCCTTTTCAGCGCAGATCTCTGGATGGAGGTCGCCCTGGGATGGAGATGGGTATTTTTCCATCAGGGCATCAACCTTTGACAGGTAAGCCTGACTCTCTGCTTGATCTCCCATGTGGTGGTGCAGCCAGGCCAGGTTCCCGTAGTTCACCACTAACCAAGGACCCTCATCTGCCTTTCTCCGCTTGTTGAGTGCCTCCGTAGCCTTCTGGAACAAACTCTTAGCCTCTTCATTTAACCCCAGCTTATGCTCAATAAACCCCCGCAGGTTGTAAATGTGGCCCAGCCATCGATTCCCCCTCTTGGTGCCGATGTCCTCAAGCTTGTCCTTGAAACGTAGAAGTCGGGACTTCTTGGGGTCGAGAGCCCAGGAGAAGTGGCACTGCAGATCCTTCAGCTTGGACTCAGAATTTCTTTGACTTTTAGAGGCACTAGAAGAAAAAAAAAACATCAAAACATATCATCATTAAGTTAATACAACGGACCCTGAAGTATGATAGGCTTAGATCAGATCACCAATGTTCATTTGATATTTTTGTGGAATAGGAAAATAAAATAACATCATCAGCTTCTTCTTCATGAAACACAGATGACTCAGATCCTTCAGGGTCGGACTTACGGATTTATACAGAGGGTTTACAAAAGGTTTAACGTAGTGATGGTGGGGCTCTGTTGACACATATCAATCAATCAATTTTTATTTGTATAGCATCAACTCATAACAAGTGTTATCTCGAGACACTTTACAAAATGCAGGTAAAATACCTTACTCTTTGTTATGTTACAAAAGAGCAGGTAAAAGACCTTACTTAATGCTATGTTACAAAGATCCGGCCTATTCATCATGAGCACTTTAGCAAAGCAGCAAAAGTTACAGTAGTAAGAAAAAACTGTCTTATTAAAAGGCAGAAATCTTCGGCCGGATCCCCGGCTCATGACGAAACAGCCTTCACAGGTCTAGACTGCGCCGGGCTTGGAAAGGGATAGGGGGAGAGATGGGATAAGATGCAGGAAGAGGGATAGGGAGCAAGGGGGGGGGGGCAAGCCGTCCATCAACAATCCGGTGGGGAGGGGGGTTGCATATGACTCCTGCAGCGATGTGTGCATCACATATTATCAGAGGAAACATAACAAACGCCAACAAAAGAGTCACCACAAGAGTCTGCTTCAAACCAACACATGAATCTGTTCTGCTGTGGGCCGGACCCACCTAAGGGGACCTTTGACCTTTTATCGGTTTGTGAAAAATACACTTTTTGGTCAGCATGATGGATGGGTGTAAAACTGCGGCAGAGTCTGCTGGACAACTCGGGCAACAAGTGGTGGCACAAGCTCAAAATGTCAGTGTCCTTCACAGGGACAAATAGAATTTAAAAATGTAAATAAAAAAAAAGAAACACAAAATGTACAAAAGGTGCAATGTAGGAGCTGTGCAGTCGACAATGAGAAAGAAATCTTAGTGTATATAAATCTACTCTCAGAGTGCATGTAAAGAAAATAAAGTCCTGGCAGAAGCCAATGTATGACGTCACAACCTCTGTGTACTCATCCAGACTGTTTACAGCACGACTGCATCATACGTGACGCAATGTCAGAATGACTGGACTAATGTTGGCTGATGTTTAATCAGGTGTTCGTGGCCTGTAGCTGTTTTGTGCCTCTTGTAGTGATGAGACAAGTTTGTCCCACCTGGCTGCACGCCTCTGTTTGATGTGTTGAAATAAATCAGACAGTCACACTGACGCCCTCGTGTGGTCTTTTTGAGCAATGACACTCACAAGGGCCAGGCAATATGAAAAGCACAGACAACAGTAATAAACTAGACAATTTGCATTTACCTGCGGAAAATGCATGGGAATGCTGACCGCTGAAATGTTTTGCAAAACACTGCTGAATGAAGAAGAATTAGCAGAAACAGCTGAAGGATTAGAAGAAGATGAAGAAAAAGTAGAAGATGTAGAAGAAGAGGAAATGGTAAGAGAAGAGTAGTAGTAGAAAAAGAAAAAGTAGTAAAATCAGAAGAACAAGAAGTAAAAGGAGTAAAAGGAGTAGTAGAAGGAGAAGTATTAGTAGAAGATGAAGAAAGTAGTACAAGTGGTAGAACAAGTAGAAGATACTGCATAAAGACTGCTTGGATGCAGTCAGACAATGAGAAAAAGGGGAAAACGTCTCCCTATTGAGTGCTCATTTCAAGGGCTTAAATTGAGTTGGTGGCGAAATAATCTTTTTTGTGAGCAAGAGGACAAATGGCCAAACGCGTTGATGTGATTTTCATGTCTGGGATCCAAGAAATGTGGAAACCACGGCGATCTAAAAAGTTAGTCACAAGAGGTTTGGTCAGGGAAGTTTGGCTGAAGTTTACCATTACACCAGATGGTGAGTTATGTGGACCACCTGCCGCTTTGAAGCTCACAGTGTAAAAACCTTTGCTCTGATTGTCCTGAAAACTCAATGTGTGAGAGAGGACAAGTTTTCCTACATTTTTAGGGTAAATTTATATGTGTGGGGTGAACATTGTGGTCAGTAGAGCAATTTGTTCGGGAGATTTTGAAACTATCTCAGAACTCTGTCCCACTCTAGCGATGATGTCACTCACTCTAGCCTGAACATTCCACCACACACACACCCATTCAACAAATGTGAACGCAGTTAAAAACATCATAAAACAGTTGGAGGTACAGTTTGAAAAGTATAAAAGATAGCAAGATGAGTATGTGAAAGTAGTGGAAAAGTATGTGAACGTTTTAAAGCAAAAATGAAGTCTCTAGGCGGAACGGAGCCAAAGTTCCGTAAAGTGGAAAAGTGAAAAATGTTCCCATTCATTTGAATGGGGAAAAAAATTGTAAAATTTTGTGGGAAAAGTGAAATAACTTAAAAAGTAAAAGTAGTTGAAAAGTGAAGTCATAGCCATCATGTCATGAAGAAGCTGAATAGTATGATAGTTGAATGGTGAAAGTAGCACAAACGGTTGAAGTAGAAGCACGGCGAAAAAAACAAGGAAGTATAATAATAATAATAAAGATTTGAATAACAATAGTATTACAGCATTCCCACTAATAAGTCAACAAATACATGGTGAGTCATGAATAATTGCTGCTTCTACTTATTAAAAAGATCTGAGTAGTTTAAAAAAAATGAAATAATGGAGGACTGGAAAACATCTTCATGGACTTTAAGGATCCAAAATATAAATTTGTGTGGCTTTGTGACACAAAAAAAAAAACATCAATGATGCATGAATTCCTAAAACCCAAAACCATCATAATGATCTCTTACCATGGTAAACAATGCAGAATCAAAACCTCACCTCATTTTTCAGCTGTAGTTCTCTCCGTAGTCTTTATGAGTTTGGTCAGTTTGGCGGATTCCTGCTGTAGTTTGAGTTTGCAGAAACAAAATAACAGGACATTCACGAGCACGCATATATAGTCTACGCAGATGTTAGGAGGCGGGGCGTTCTCGGAGTCGCGCAGCGACCTTTAAAGGAAATGGGTGAAGCATGACGGATATTTAGAGAAAAATGTGACTCTGATGTGTGTGAGGAAGAGCGAACGAGTCCGCGCCTTGAGTTTCGTTTTCGGGGAATGGAAACCTGAAGTCTGAAGCCGCCTACAGATCAAAACAAACGAGCATGGATTAATATAACAAATTTTTAATCTAGAGTTAAAGTCCCGACTGAAATCACTACTTTTAATTAACAACAGAAAATAAAACAAATGTCTGCATTATTATAAAACCGTTCTCCCTCTATTTAAATAATGATTTCACTATTTAAATGTGTCTTTATTGGTTTATTTTACTTTATATTCTGTATATTAGTCATTGGGGGATTTGTAGACAGACTAGAGACGTGTTAGAGAAACACGGTGAAGTGGATTTTCCAGAATCCACTTCACCATGTGTGACCTTTAAAATATTAAACTTAAAAGTTAATGTAACAAGATAGTTTTCTCATGAACCTGAGTGTTTTTTTCAGTTTAATCATCGCAGCCAAACAACACCGAGGATAACCTTTGATGAGTCTGTGTTTTGTTTAACAGAAGTATTTGGCTGTAGGTTTCTGTTTCTGTTCCTTGGAAAGTTAAAGTCCTGATTAATGAATAACGAAACCCACACAGGCGGACGCTTGCAGCGCACCTTGTGCAAACACCACACGGGGCCAAAATAGATAAAAGAATGCCAACGAGGTTTTTATTCTTACAGGAAATATTCTCCCAAATTAAGAGGCTGGAATTGAATATCAATCAGAGATAAAACATTAAAACCATAAAAACACATTGAAGTAAACATGAAAATACAAAATCATTCTCGACATCCTTCAGTCGGCCTTCAGGGCGAACACCACGTCGTCCTGGCTGACATTGAGGCGGACCCGCTGCAGGACTCCGAGGCGGCTCGGCTCCAGCAGGAGGATCCTGCAGGCTCCCAGACGCTGACACACCGCCAGGCCCTCCGACACGCTGATGGGCTGGAGACCCTCCACCCGACACAGAGCCTGGTGCTGCACAAACACCTGACAGACGAAACACAGGGAGAACTCAGCAGGATATAATCAGGAGAATTCACCTGGAGCCAGTGGGAGGGGCCAGTGGGAGGGGGGGTGGTGACGTTTATTCCCTGTGATCGCTGCACGACCATAGACTGTCTGCACGCCACCTCTACCATCTCTGTAATCAACCTGCTGCTGCATGTTTCCTGTTCTCCAGGATGTTCTTCTCCACTCTTTAGTTCACATTGAGATTCTGTTATAATATCTTCGTATTTGCAGATTTCTTCAGCCAGCAGCTGTGAGAGCTGCACAGCCTGTTTCAGGAAGTGAAGAGTGATAATCAGCTTTTTCTACACTTGTGTGCGGTTTTTTTTTTTTTTACCTGCTGGAAGGTGGCCTCCTCCAATCCCAGCCGCCGAAACTCGGCGATGATCGCCCTGAGGAGGAGCTGCTCCTGCACGGACGCACACCTGCAAACAGAAAGAATCAGTCACTTCACCTGCTGCGTCACACCTCCACAAATCAATCCCTGCGTCTTCAACATGCCCAGGATGAAGGCTCACTTGATGGCATTGATGTAGGCGGAGGAAAACATCTCATTCAGCGCCTCCATCACATGACTCATCGCCACCAACCCCGTGGCAGAACGGTCGGCGGCCGAATGCTCGCAGATCTCCGTCGCCCTGCGGCAGATGTCCAAGCAGCGCCGAGCGTCGCCCGACAGAGCGGCCACCTGCAGGAGGAGAGGAAGAATGAGTGAACCGAGCGGAGGGAGAGAGAAGGTGTGGAAGACGTCGTGATGATCTCGTACCTTCCTGGAGACGAGCTGCAGAGCGTCCTCCTCGAACGCCTTCACCTTGTTCAGCCTGGACGTGATGATCTGCTGCAGCTGCTTGAAGCTGTACGGCTGGAACGACATCCGGGTCAAACCCTGCAAACACAAACGCACACATTTAGTCCATCAGCGCATCGGGCCGTCTGCAGTAGTTTACAGTTTTATCCAGCAGAGGGCGCGCTCCGCGTTACTTGACCTTTGCATGACCTCTTGACCTCAGTAAATGAAGACGGTAATGTTGTGGCAAAAGCATCGAGTATGATTGAGGAGACGCAGACTGACACGAGGGAGACAGCAGCCCACTGAGACACGGGGTCACTACAAACTCACAACTCTCCAAACTGGCTCGCAAATAGAGCGCCACAGGAATGAGTCCTAAAACCAGGAAGTAAGTTAGCATTTGAGCGCCATGGGGTCTAACGTCTAAAAGTCAACGGGGATTTTGAATGTGTTTGTGGTTAGACGCCTGAAATAAGGTCTGTGGTTAACACAAGCTGAAGAGATGTTGGTGTTTTGTTAGACCACATAAACTACGTTAGGTAATACCTCCACTTGTGAAGTTTGAAGTTTTTACTCGTCTTTAAAAAGGCGGTTGCTAACAAGTGGCTAAATGAGACTACAGTGGTCGTCGGGGACATTAAACGTCATCACGCCGGACACAGAGGACGGGAACTCTCTCACTAGTCGGAGATGTCTCCTGTAGGTTTAATCTTTAGGTTAAGGTGAATATTATGTTAGTAAACTATTTATTAAGCTACGTGGATTAGTTTATCGGAGATTGTCTGAAGCGTAACGCTAGTGACGTCACAATCATCCGACCGCGGCGTAGTTAGCTTGTAGCATAACGTTAGCTTTTTACTTCTGTCGGCCGCATTAACGCTTCAAACATGATAAAAATGGCGTTCATCTGTGAAGATTATCCTGCTGAATAAAACGCCTACGCTTCAGAAACGTGCGTTTGTCACAGAGATTATTTTCTGTAATGATCCAAAATCCAATGAAAACATCCCATAAGCGAAATCTCGTTAGACGCCATGGCGATGCTACTTCCTGGTTGGCCTACAAAAATACGTCATATGGTTTGTTCTCTATATTTGTGTTCTTGTCAGCAGGGGATATTGTGAATAAAAAAAAAGTTAATAGATTTGTGTTTCAGCCGAATAATAAAAAAAAAATAAGTCGGGACCTTTTGGTTTAAAGTTCATTATTGGTCAGCGCGGTACGGGGCAACTGGGTAAGTTTGGGTGCAGCCTGAGTAGATACCAGCTCGATTTCTCGCCTGTTTTCTGTAACAAAACTCGTTCAGCTGTTCCCGAAGATGTAAAGAACCGGAGTTTAGTTTATTTTACATTTAGAACAAGTTACAGCTGACAACGCCGACCAGTCGATGGCGGCGGAAGGTGAAGCCAGTCTCACCAGTCTGCTGGCCACCCTGTTGATCATGATCCTCTCGGGCAGATCCATGGTGTTGGCGATGGTCAGCACCACCAGGCGGGCGTGACGCCGCGTCGGCCAGTCGAACAGGTTGTACATCACGTTCTGCTTCCTGGTCCATAGCAGGTCCAACTGCAGGAAACGAAAAGGTTAAAGAGGGTCAACAATAATAATGACACATAAAAAAAGCGTCTGAAATCTTCAAGAAACACAAAAGTAGTAAGAAATGGATGCCACGGTAGACGAGTAGCTCCTGCGTCCAGCGAGGTTAAACTGATGATGTCATCGCAGGAGAGTGGCAGCTCGTTTTTTTACTTGAAAAGAACGCACTGTGAAACGGTTCTTACCTCGTCCACCAGCAGCACGGTGCTCTCCTTCCTGGGTGCAGGGTTACTGAATCTCTTCTCCAGCAGGGCGGCAGCGTGGTCGGCTGTGGCCTTCTGACCTGTCAGTTTCTGCAGAGAGGAGAACGCCAAGTCAGTGAACGCACCGAAAACTTTAAATAAACTGGAGCATAAATTGTCCCTTTAATTAAAAGAGAGAATGTGCAACTCTGTCGCCCCTTGAGCTCCAGCATGAAACCAAAACAAACAGCTGTTTGGCCACACCTCCTCCACACTGAAGCCTCCGCTCTCCTCCAGAGACACACCTCCAACCCCCCTCCCCTCGCATCCAAACAAAGGAGTCAAGCCGGCCGTTAACACTATTTCCACACGTTACGTCCAGACGTCTTTGCTGCTGATCACAGACATCTCCGGTGAAGTGGAGACACGACCACATGTCACAGCTTCCTGAAACACTTCCAAAGCAGCTCAGGTGTGTTTCTCACCTGCAGGATCTGCACGTAGGCCTGGTGAGGGTCGGTCATCTTCATCCCGTTGATCTCGATGAATTGGAAAGGAGGAATCTCGTCCTCGTCGGCGGCGTGCTGCAGGCAGCGCATCACCTCGTGCACCGTGGCTGTTTTCCCGGTGCCCGGCACACCGGAGATGTACATGCACCTGAAACACAAACAACAACAACAGGACAGGTGAGCGAGGACACCTGAGGCAAAGTGAGTTCAACATATCCAGCGTAGACTTTGGTTATCTGTCGTCATGGAGACGAACAACCTGACCACTTTTTCAGAGACTTCTGCATCCACAGTGATGAACACATCCGGTCACATGCAGTGCCGGAATAATCCACCAGGGGGCAGAGAGAGAGCAGCTTATTGTTGGTTAAGGCCTCACATGCTGCCTGACATCAGCACGATGTTCTGGGACTACAAAAATCTGAACGTTTGGGATCCTGTGAAGTCTGAGACCAGGATGGGGATGAGGATCTTACCCTCCCGTGCCGTCCATGACCTTGCTCTCCACGAAGCTGTAGATGTCCTGAAACTCCTGCTCCCTGCAGGGCAGCGACTCGGGCACCGCGGACACGTGCAGCCTGACGACACAAATACACACGTCATTACAAACCACATCGGCAGACTGTTTCACTCCTCCTGGCATGTGCTGCTCCCTCATGCACAAAACTCCAGCCCTGGGCGGCATTGTTCAGATTTTTGCACGTCGGAAATCGCTGAGTCGGGACCTTTGGGATTGTCAACAGGCTGTTGGTTTAAAGCTCATTACTGCTACGGTAAAATGAAGACGTGTATCCAGTTTGCACTCTGGAGCCCTTGTTTTAAAGGCACACAAAACGCCGTCGTCATGGGAACGATTTGCCCTTTTTGCTCAAATCTGCAGCTCCTCTGTGCTCAAATGTACGACAGAGGTGTAAGTAAGAGCACTCTCCGACCTCACTGAAAGTTCTCCTCTTCAAGGACAGGTCCTGGAACTTAAAGAGCGTCACTATGGAGCTCGTTTATTTAAACTGGACGGTTCACATGTTCATATTCAGGACAGATTTTAACCCTTCGATGTCTCATAAATGGAGGTCGTGGTTAAAAGGTGTCATAGTGCGACCTCTAAAGAAATTCTCATAGTTTCTGCTTCTGTCAGCACAATCATCATCAGCGAGTTTTAACTTGTTGGTGGTTATTTTTCTGCAGATCATTTCAGGGTTTTATTCATTTATATTTAAAACTTTTTTCACTAAAAAAGGAACAAAATGTTTTGAGTTGTGACGAAATTCATGAAAGGCAAAAAAAAAAAAAAAAACTGCAAAAACTAAAAAACATTCTCGTCTAAAGACTAAAGGCTCCTTCAGATAGGACGCTGTGCGCTTTGCACGCCGCCTCTCAAACCCATTCATCGTATAGATGTTGCACGGCCTGAGGATCTCATGAGCACACTTCCTACATATTGTGCATCCAAAAAGCAACTTTATGGTCACCTAGCAACTTGCAGCGGTGATATGTGCGTGCACGGCTGCCTCCCGTCTGAAAGGCCCTAAAACATCTTATTGGAAAACTTCTGAGTCGTGATCAGCGTTTTGTAATTTATCATGACGTTCTGATAAGTGTTAACACGTCCTGTAGGGATTTAGATCGGGGGTCAGTCGTCACCGTCTCTCACCTCGTCCTGGCCTCCTCCAGAACGTTCGCTGGCTGCCGGGCCGGCAGAGACCTGCTGGGGATGCTGGGAGTTGCTCGACGAGGAGTCCGCGGCGTTCCGGGCGTGATCTGTCCGAACAGGAAAAAAAAAAAAAACAGATTTGAGGTGGTGATAAAGAAAAAAAGATTCTCTCTGATTCTGCAGCCGCTTGCGGACGTTTACCTTCTTGCTGGGAGTTTTTCGAGGCGTTCTGGTCGAGGAGCGAGTCGTCGTCTTCGTCTTCGAGCTGGGAAGACGACCACGTTTTCTCACTTCTTCTTCGCTATCTTGCACCGACTCCCCCTCCTCGCCATCCTCCTCACTGCTGCTCTGAAGCTCCTTCTTCGATGGAACGAACTCGTCCGAGTCGTCCGCGTCCGAGTCCACGTCCTGCTGCTCTTCCAGATTCCTGATCAGAGAGACACCGAGGATCAGAACCACAAGAAGCCAGGAGGAAAATGTTGATCGATGTTAGAGTCGGCAGAGGAACGTTTGACCTCCTCCTCGTCTGCACTCACAGCTGTTTCCTGATGCGAGACGACGACAGGCAAGCAGACTTCCTCTTCGAGCTCCGCGGCGTGGTGACCGGCAGCATCGGAGAGTCTTCATGGTCCACTTCAGCCCTGAACAAAGACACACAGAAACAAGACCGGGTCTTAAGGATGTGGATTCATCTTTCAGCAGACCGAGTCAAGACCCAGACCAAGACCAAGGCGGGACGAGACCGAGTCAAGACCCAGACCCAGACCAAGGCAGGGCGAGACCGAGTCAAGACCCAGACCAAGGCGGGACGAGACCGAGTCAAGACCAAAACCAAGGTGGGATGAGACCGAGTCAAGACCCAGACCAAGGCGGGACGAGACCGAGTCAAGACCAAGACCACAACCCCCCCCCCCCCATATGTTACATTCAGTATCCTGCATGTGTTTGTACTCACAGCGATCCCAGCGACGGTTCCCTCAGGATTTTGGTCTCTTTTTTCTGAGAAGGAGTGGTAGCTCTGTTTGAAGACACAATGGATCATTAGCCAACATTCAGTGCAGTGATGGACAGTAGCGCCCCGTGTCACCAACGTTTGTGCGCGGAGAAGAAAAATGCTGCACGTCTCTATGACAACAGTCTTTTAAAAATGGCCGCTGCATGACCGACCCCTGCTCCGTTACTTTTTTACTGGATGTTTTATAATTAGAAGGTTTTTTTTTTTTTTTGTCCTTCACTATGAAAAATCAAACGGAGAATGTTTGACCTCCTACTTTGTCTGGACACGGAGCGAGGGCACGATCCCTAAGAGACAAACATACGTTTTGAAAAGAGCGGCGGTGACGTCCCGAGCGCCTTTCTAAAAAAGATTTTCAACTCGAAGCGCTCAGAGCAGGCGCACAAAAAGGCAGAGCACTTGGAAAAAAACGCTCGGTGGACACGGGGCCTGAGGGATCAATAAAACAAAACATTAACCATTTAGTGACCTGATGGTTTATCCTTAAATAGTGTGACTGCAGCTAAACCTTAACCCACCCGTGCAGAGTTAACCTCGAAATGAAAAAGAATAAAACAAACGTCCACCACAAACACACAGGCGAGAACCTCAGGTGCAAAGATCTTCTATTAAAAAGGAAGATGTGCTCCAAGAATCAGACGTTTAAAGTTATAACCAGGCCTCACTTCTGCCCCCTGCTGGCACACTTTCCCCTCGGCGTGGCGGTTCTTCTTCTGGGCGTCTTAACCGAGCCGGTCGGTAACCCCGCCTCCATCACGTCACCCTGCTGAGGACTTTTATCCAACAGCTCCCTGGAAGAGGCAGCAGTGAGGCTGAACTTTTTAAGCTGGATATCCGGTTTAAACTTTTAAAAAGGTGGAGTCGGTTTGTTAACACGACATTCAAACTGGGCCCCTTGCCACCAGAAGCCCCGCCCCCTGGGCTCATCACCACCCCAGAAGCTCAGAGGACAGGGTCTCTGCAGACACAGTCACCAACACACATGTATGGAGGCCCAGAAGGCCCAGAAAAAGCTCCCGACTCTCTTTCACTTTATCTAAAAAAATCTGTATTTGATCCAAGCCGGATGCGTATTTCTACTTCCTGTTTGAATTTGACTCTCTATGTGACTGCGCCCTAGTTCAATCATGACCTCCTAACTCCACGTGATGCCGGGGGGCCACTCGATGTGCGACTGTGTGTGTGTGGGGTTGAACTCTGACCTGGTGGAGTCGTCCACAGATGACGGCGGACTGTCCATCTCGGAGATCTGCAGTCTGTTGATGACGACGGTGGAGGGCTTCATGCAGGACTTCCTGAGGGGGGTGAGGCGGTGGGTGAGGGGCAGAGTGAGAGGGGGAGAGGACGACAGCCGCTGAGCCAACATCACCTCCGACTCCAGATCCTCGTCCAGCAGCTGATCCAGGACGTCGTCCCGACTCATCGTCTTCTTCTCCGGGCCTGAAGGGAAGAGGACGGCGTTATATCAGGACGCTACATGAATCATTTCCATCTTTATCTTTGCTCATACGCGTGATCACTCACTGCAGAGCGCCAGTTTCTTGCGCACGCCGGGCGTTCTCGCCGTGGTGTTCCTCCTCCTGGCGCTCAGACATTTCGAAGCGGACAGTTTGGTGGCCGAGTGCAGCGACTCCGCCTCCGCCGCGTGACAGGGCTTCCCCGCGCTCGCCGTGGCTCTGCTGTACCTCACCTCCCCGGACGCCACCCTGCGCATGACGGCGGGGTCCGGGGTGGGCAGGGCGCGGCGAGCGGGTCCCCGTGACGCCGGAGCTGCTGCAGGCGGGGAGCAGGGAGGGGAGGGGGGGAGGGAGGGTTTGGGAGGGGGAGGCGGGAAGGAGGAAGGAGGAGCAGCAGCAGAGTCCACCAGAGCAGAGTCCACCACCTGGAAGTTCTTAGAGTCCCAGGAGAGCTTCACGTACAGAGCGTCTCGGTCGCCGGCGTCCGGGAACGGAGCCTTTCCATCCACGTGCTTCACCTGCGAGCGACGGGACAGAAACGTTAAAGCGTCAGTTCACCTCGAGCAGGCACACACGTTTACCCACAATCTGGCGAGTTACGCCCTCGCCAAACGGAAAAATTCCAACCCTGCTGGCACGTTTTGTTTTTAATTCAACTTAGACAACGTGCAATTTGTGACGGACTCAACCTCTCCTAGAAACAGGGGGCGGCAAAACTCTCATCACGCAGGTGAGACTGAGGAAGATGAAGATTTATCCGCACTCTTCTCAAACGCCACAAAATGTTTTCACATTTCAAACGTTGACTGGGAACAAGAATGTAAATTAATCTTTAAGACGACACAATCAAAATATTGGAAAGAATTTGCCTGGAAAATTAACATTAACAGGGTTTTCACAACACCAAAAATCACATCAAAATACAATTTAAATCACATCAAAATACACACACATATATATATATATATGTGTGTGTATTTATCAGGAAGAACTGAATGCTGGAGGAAGTGTGGGGATCAGGAAGCAAATCATTTACATATCTTTTATTCCTGTCCTGTGTTGGGAAGGTTTTGGGGGAATTGTTCAGGAGAAAATTACTAATATTTTTAACTTACAGAAACGACTTCGCCCAGTTAATATCATACTTGTTATTGCTCCACCAGGAACAGAGAAGGAAGGGGACAAATATTTGTACACAATAATACGCATAGCTGCATTAAAGCAAATTACACGAAGCTGGCTGGATGATAAACCCCCCCCGTCTATTAATGCATGGAAGTTAACAGTGGAAGATATTAAAGAAATGGAAAGAATGACGTATAGGCTCAGAAACAGAGAAGATGAATTAATGTGTTACTGGAGTAAATGGATAAAGGAAACAGATAAAGTGGAATAATAACAGGTATGTAAATTAAATTATATTAAATTTTGAGAGTAGTATTTACAGTTTTATTTCATTATTTTTTCTTTCTAAATCTTAATTTAATTATCTTTTTTCTCCTCGTACCTTTTCTTTGGATTTTTATTTTATTTCATGTTGTATGTATTCTTGTATGTTTAAAAAATTATATATAAAAATGTGCCAGGATGAACAAAATATGTGATGAATATGACAACTTGTAATGTAGTAAAACAGCCTGCAATAAAGTAATAATAATAAAAAAAAAAAGTATTGCATACAGGAATCCAGTAAAAGCTGGGAGAAAAGGCAGAACGACGCAGACTGGTTCCCTCACCTGCACGGGTCTGAGGATGGACTCGGCGTTGACCTCGTCGTCACAGCTGCGGCCCTGATAGAAGAAGATCTCCTGCGGGTGCGGCTCTCTGCCCAGCTGCTTCAGTTTGTTCGCAGGCACTTCAGACACGCGGACGAACCACTGGACCGTCGCCTTCTTCTGCTTCCCGCTCTCTGAAAACACAGCGAGCGAGGAGACGTTCAGGTGAGAGTCACTGAGGAGGGAACGACGACTTGAGCGTCCCGGGTTAGAGCCCGTTTATTTTTTAAGTGTCCTGTTTTTGTGTGTCCAGGAGAAGAAGCTCTTATGCTGATTCTGAGAAACCAAACCTCCTGCCCCCCCTGCAGGACTAACATAGGTTCTAGGGGGGCAGGGTCTCCTCCATTGTCGCTCCCACCCTCTGGAACTAACTCCCTACATACGTCAGAGACCCCCCCCCCCCCCCCCCCCCCCCTTTTCTCACCACCTTCAAGAAATGCCTAAAAACTCCCCTCTTCAACATCGTCTCTGATTTCATCCTCCTTCTCTCTTAGTTAAGCGTCTTTGAGTACTCAGAAAAGAGCTTTAAAAAAGTCTATTATTATTATTATTATTATTCTACAGGGATATGAAGAACCTGGTTTCTCTGTGTGCAGGTAAACAACAGATCCTAAAGATGATCAGAACCAGGAGGAGACTCGGAACCGGGGTTACTCAGGTCCATGTGAACACACTCAGCGACGTCTCTGAGAGCGACTCACCGTCACCAAACAGCCGGACGACTTTGGCCACGTACGGGTTGTCTTCATCCTCGCCCTCGATGAGGATGTGCTGACCGATGTTAATGATGGTGATCCTCGGGAGACCCTCCACGCTGATGGCCAGAGAGCTGAGACACAGACACAGTTTGATTTTAAACAATGTGCTTCTCATTTGTTTTTCTCTCTCTTTATTAAAACTAAGCATGACAGAAAGCTCTCACCAATTTAAATGTGTCTATGGTAACTTTGGTTCTTTCATGCTCGTGTGACTCGAGTCATTTTCAAGAGACTCGCGCCTCTTGCTCCTGCAGTAATTTGACTGGATGTGCGTTTATATGATTTTTTGAATTTATTAAGTTATGTTTTGAGCCTTTATTAGAGGGGACAGCTGAAGAGAGGAGAGAGAGACGGGGGATGACATGCAGCCAAGGGCCGAGGCCGGATTCGAACCCACGGCTGCTGCAACGAGGACTATAGCTTCTGCACATGGGGGCCGTGACATACCCTACAGGACGCAAACAGGGACGCTATCAGCATCCCGAGTGTGTTATATTCATGTTATTTTCTAAAATTTCTTATTTTTTCTTGACATCTCTCCTAATTTAAATCATTAAATCCGACCTCTTAGTTTATCACGATTAATCAAGTTTGAAATTCCATTATTTCCGATTTAAAAATAAAAAAAATTGTTAGGCTTTTATTGTGTATTTTTGTAAACTGCTTTAAACTGAGAGACTTTAACGTGCCATTTAAATTCAACCCGGCTTTTATTTTGAAATTACCTTCTGGTTAATTAAAGGTTTGAAAAAAATTAATGCATTAATTTCAGAACTTAATTAATCACGACTAACTAGTTAATGCTGACAAATAGAAATCAATATATTATACATATATTATATATCCTAATTTATGTAAATCTCCAAAGACCTGGTCGCTTGTTTCTCTCGCGAGATCTGGCAACATGGACGGTGGGAAGAAAAAACGCTTAAAACAAAAACATAAAAAAGTAGGAAAACTGAGCAAAAAGTAAACGTAATGTAGAAATATATCTGCAGCAGAGTGACGAATAATATCTAAAAAAAAAACCCAATTTGGAATAAAAATGACTGAACTGTCAATTAAATGTGATTAAGTTTGTTTTTAAACTCAGAAAATGTTAAACAATTCAGCAGTAGGATTTATATGTGGACACGTATTATTATTAAATGACTTTAACACGTGTTTATAAAAAATATAGACGCTTAATACTTACTTATAGTCGTATATTTTTAGTTTTCTGTTGAAACTTAAAGATCTTCCACGCCACTCGTAAACTCGCCTTATCCTCAGCCTCGAGGAGTATTTCATCCTGACGTCACGTCCTCCGATTAAACTGTAATTAGTTTAAAAAGAAATAAGCTTTATGTCGGGGATTGAAGCCAATCTGCGCCGTTTATCTGAAGCGAGACAAAAACCAAAACTCTGTAAAAAATGTCTAAACTGCCAACATCATTTCGCGCGAAAAGTGCGTCGTTTCCGGTTGTCTTCTTCTTCGTTATCTTGAATGGCGGGCTGCAAACCGACATAAAAGGTGTTAACGCCACCTACTGTACCGTCCTGGTTTTAACCCCTGACCACATTCCTGACGTCATCACACACAATGTAGTAATTCTAGAGTCTCTTGGAGATTATTCCTCTTCATTTTACTTTGTTGACTTTCAGAAACTCATTTTGGTTTTCAAAGCAATAATGGATGTGACACTTAGCAGGGCAACAACAGTGAGTGCTGTCAGATGGGGCCCCCTTAGGGAGGTTTCCTACTGTCATTTTGGGCCACTGCTTTGGTTTACATTTGTGAGCCCTGAGGGGCCCCTACTGGTCTGGGGCCCCAAGCAGCTGGGGCACACACACACACACACACACACACACACACACACACACACAGAGTCCAGAATAAACATTCAGGAGAATGATGTATAACTCAAAACAAGATATACAATGAAAAACAAGTGTTTTGGGGAAATTCATATGCTGTCAATATCAACCTGTTGCACTGACAGAGTATGAGGTTTTTGTTTTTCAACATCGGTTTTCCTTTTATTCCAGGATTCAGCCCAAAACTTCAATTCACCATCAATGATGAGCCGGAGCCCGGAGTGGGGCGGAGTCAGTACAGGAATGCAGCATATAGACAATGTGTGTTATGGAAAATCAACTGGAGAGATACAACAAGTCACAATATACATGGGTAACACTTTACAATAAGGTACACACATTTTGCATACTTACTGGGAGACGAATGGGAAACTAACCACTAGATATAAACCGGAGTGCATATGTGAAAAGGGCTCTAGGTAACCATTAGTTAACAGGTAGATTTGTGTGGTTTATCCAGCTTTCATTATCCGTTAAATAATCATTAGCTACTCTACAACATGTGATGAAGAAGTAATCCATATCTACCCAGTACGTTTTCTAATGGTTACTTGAAACTTTAATCACGTTATTTTTGCATTTCAGCATGAGCATACAAAAAAAAGTTTGGGTTTGGTGCTACATTACACAAATTTCCTACCAACATAACTTGAACTGCTCTTCTGCTGTTGTTTGTTTGGAGCGACAAGTGGTTCATCCATGCCATGATTGATGATTAGTCTTTCACTGTGCCAAGACACACATGATCAGAAAATGTGCTGCTGTGAAATGTTCTTATTCTCCCTGACACAATAAGTGTATAAAAGGCTCAGACAGTAGGTATCGTTCCTGTTAATTGCTCACGCTCCTCCTGCGTGTTGATGACGTAAGCATCTCAAGCTTTTTGCTTCTGCCTTTTCCTTTTCAGTCGCTACATAACACATGACTGTTGACTATGTTTGAACTGTCTGTATTGTTTAAAAATGATTGTAGATGTATAATGGCTGAATAAAATACTCATACATACATGAAGAATTAAAAAAACCTACAATCTACTAACAGGAATCTCAGATCATAATATAATTTTGTTCTCACAAAAACTCTCAAAAACAAGATTTCCCAACTCATACACAACTAGAAGTTGTCATGAGTTCATTCCACAAAACCAAATTCCAAGTCTGGACGCAGCTCTCAAAGAGAGTGACTGGAGTGAAACTCTCATGAGTGAAAATATAGAAAATGGTTGTGATATATTTGGTTTAAAACTAAATGAAATAATGTCTCCATTTCTGAGAAAGGGAAAACAAAGAAAAAATAAAAGGAATCCACTGCCCTGGATAGATGAAGAATGCAGAAAACTAATGAAAGACAGTATATGTTGCTTAAAATAGCATTAAAATCAGGTCTGACCACAGACAGACAGAGATTTACCTCAATTAGAAATAAAGTAATAAGCACAATGCGGCGGGCAAA
The DNA here is from genome assembly GCF_963584025.1 of Labrus mixtus. Lineage (NCBI taxonomy): Eukaryota > Metazoa > Chordata > Actinopteri > Labriformes > Labridae > Labrus > Labrus mixtus. The sequence continues at coordinate 32,359,771 of NC_083614.1, read as the reverse complement.
GGCAAATTTATTCATGACCATTATTGAAGATGCAAAAGGAAATAACAAAGTTATATGGCAAAATATTAATAAACTAATTGGTAGTCAACCTAAAAATGGCACTGATCATTTTGAAATAAAACTTAACAACGTACCTGTGCAAAATCCCTCAACTATAGCCACTGAAATGAACAAATACTTTATGAATTCGGTTAACGAGATAACACAACAGTTTACCCCCCTAACTGTATACATAACCTTCATAATCCCAATCATGCAGCTTTTAAGAAAGCAGAAATATCTGAAGTAGAGGTGATGAATATTATTAACTCCCTCAAACGGTCAAAATCCAAAGATGTGTCTGGACTCGACACACATTTTTTAAAATTGTATAAATAATCATTAATTGTACCAATTACACATTTGCTTAATTTATCCTTTAAACCAAATGTAGTGCCCTCAGCGTGGAAGCTTGCTGTTATCACCCCAATTTTTAAATCTGGTGATAAAACAGAAATGGCAAATTACCGACCTATCAGTATTCTACCCGTAATCTCCAAAAGAGAAGTGGGTCGCAAAACAACTGAATATACACTTAAATAATGGCCTTAAAATCAAAAGCCTTCTTGATAGGAATGCCTGTGTAGGTGCTGTATTGCTGGACCTCAAGAAGGCTTTTGATACCGTCAACCATACTGTTCTTATCTCAAAATTAACTTGTTACAATTTTTCACAGGAAGCACTACTCTGGTTTGAATCATACTTATCAATTAGAAAACAATGCGTGTCCATCTCTGGCACCAAATCCTCTTACCTTGACTGTCCAACAGGGGTCCCACAAGGCAGTATTTTGGGACCTATTTTATTTACTATTTATATAAATGACCTTCCGGAAGTGTGTAAAAATGTAAACATTCAAATGTATGCTGACGATGCCGTTGTTTTTGCACAGGGCAGAAATACTCATGAAGTCTCACAAATTTTAACAACAGCCATGACCCAAGTGCAAAGCTGGGTCAAAGATTCATGTCTTCAATTAAACGCAAAGAAAACGGTCTGTATGATGTTCACTAAACAGCCAACCAGCCTTCAGCAATCCGGCGTTTACCTGGAAGGTGTAGAGCTTAGTCTAGCTAATGAGTTTAAATATTTAGGCCTAACATTGGACCCAACATTAACATTTAAAAAACACATCAAACAATTAACAAAGACGGTAAATTTTAATATAAACAATTTTAGACAGGTAAGATCCTTTATGAATATAAATGCTGCTCGAATGGTTTTACACTTGATGATTTTTTCACATATTGAATACTGTATAACCACACGGTCACTTTCTGCTGGCACAACACTTAAACCAATACAATCTCTTTTTAAAAAGGCCATAAAAATCTTTGACAAAAAGCCATTTTCGTTTCACCATTGCACTCTTTTAGATAAACATAATTTACTAAATTTCCATAATTTTGTTCATTTTAAAAATGCATGTTTTATATATAAAATTTTGCACAGACTTGCTCCTCCTCCTTTGAAGGACTTTATAAAGCTGAAATCTGCCAGTGGGATCGGCACCAGGGCCACAGCCCGAGGAGACTGTGAGGTCCCATACAGACGCACTACATTCAGACAAACTGTTCTGTCAGTCAAAGGAACTAAATATTGGAATATTCTCCCACTCACAATAAGAGACTCACAAACATATGCATCCTTCAAAACACACCTCAAACAGTGGATAAAAGAAAACCAAGTCTGTGAACACTTTTAACCTTTAACCTCTATTATTGTCTTGTGTCACTTGTGCCTTTGTATTTCATTTGTATTTTATTTGTATTTTATTTGTAATTTGTCTTTCTCTCTTACCTGCCTAGGGACAACAGATGGAAACTAGCACTTCTGCTATAATCTGGCATTTTTACAGCTGTAATTGTTACAGCTGTTCATTCATATGCACTGTCCCAAACAAATAAATAAATAAATAAATAAAATAAATGATCAGTTTGCCAGCGTGCGTGTGTTCGGAAAGGAGAGCGGCAGATTATAAATTCACCGTACTCTGCAACATGATGATGAATCAGTTTATGGACGCCATCTTGTAATACTCTTAGTTTACCAGCAGATGGCGCCTGTGCTACTTGTAAACCCAGACAGTAAAGTGTATGTGAAGTTGTTAATCTGTCTAAAGAGCTAATTTCTTCCAGTTATGTTTGTTGAACTCGAATATTTCTGCCAAATAACTTACTCTAATAATTATAAGGAATATATTATGTTAGAAATGAGTGTTAGTTTTCTATTTAATCTTTGTGCTGGATGTGAACATTGTTATTCATGTCATGTTTGTGACCCTGTATAAACCAGCTCTCTCAGAACGCTCCGTTTTGGTGTGTGTGTCTCTTTAAATGCAATGAGCCCCCCTGAGTTTTCCTAGTAGACATCACTCCTCTGTAGAGAGAATAAAAATGGAGGATCTGCGCAAAAGTTTTGTTCTAGGCTGGGGGTGGAGCCCATGGGTGGAGATACCAGGGGGGGAGGGGAGGGGATTTTTTAAAACCAGAATCCCACTGTGACATCACAAGGAGAGCACATTTGAAACTGAGCATTTTTCTCTGTGTTGTAAGACTTATGCAGAACTCAAACAAAGGACTGGATGGGTTTATTTCACATTTTGTGGGTCAGTAGACTCTCAGGTTACCCAAATATGTGTTCAAAAACACTGAAGAAGTGGATTTTTCATAATATGTCCCCTTCAGGATTTTAAAAATAATTTAGTGTGATAGGCTTTAGCAGAATTAGGACGCTTATGATCCGACGAGGCTTGAATTTCTAGCTCCGTCCTCCCGATAGTTTAGAACTGAAGAAGGTGAAACCACTGAAACAAACAACTTCAAGACGATTTCTTGGTGTGCACACTGTTCATTTATTGGTATAAAGCTTAAACACAGCTTGAGCAAACAGGAGCATCTTAATATATAATTTTCAGGTCACAGCAAATAAATTTTCACATGAACAATGAGGACTTTAAATATCCAAAGTGAAGCACATTCTTATAAAATCCATTAATTCTAAACACTGAAAATACAGCATTGAAAAAACACAACAGAAGCAAAATACATGATAATCACAATTCACACATTTCTTTATTAAGTATTCACCATGACGACCGTGTTTTACAGAGGACGTCACACCTACCAGGAGCTAGGGTGGAAGAATTAAAGGTCACATATTCTCCTCCTCTTCTTCAGTTTAAATAAGTCTCAGAGCTCCTCAAAACATGTGTGTGAAGTTTCTTGTTCTAAATCCACTCTGATCCTGTATTTGATCATGTCTATAAACCCCTCTATTTCAGCCCTGCTCAGAACAGGCTGTTTCTGTGTCTATACCTTTAAATATGCAAATGAGCTGTGTCTGACCACGCCCCCTCTCTGGAAGGGCTTGGGTGTACTCGGTCTTTCTCTCTCCATGTCCTATTGTTTACGGTGAGAAGGCAGACTCAGAGGGCAGAACAAACACCTAGCTGTGGGAGTGTCACCCACCTGGGGGAGGGGCTACTGCCCTTTGTGATGTCATGAAGGGAACTCCGTCCTGAATTAGTAAGTCGTTCCCAACTCTCTCTCTCTCTCTCTCTGGTTTCTAACTCTATCCACTGTCCTATCTCTAAATACACGAATAAAAGCCCCAAAATAAAAATAATTAAGAAAATATTAAAAATAAACCTTCCTTTAATTTATTTCAAATAGTTTTGAATAACAAGAAATGAGTGTTTAGTTAGTTTTTATCCTTATTTTTTGGATGCCCTGGAAGAATTAGCCCCCCTCCTGTTTTTTCATTCTTCTTCTGTTGCTCTTTATTACCACATGAAAGCAAAACACCTTTGTAGAAATTAGATGTTGTTTTTTTTTTTGCTTGGACAAAATTGTTCCCCCTAAATTTGCCTCCCTATCTTTACTGCGTTGGCTCTTGCAGGTTTCTGAGAAACTCCTCTATTTCTCTGCACATTATGCCTCTATCTATAGTCTTCTCCAGCATTCTGATGCTTTTCTTACGGAAGGAAGATATTTCTGGTATTGCTGCTGCGTTCATGTGATACTGTATCGACCTGTGGGAGTCATTTTGATTAAAGTATAAATGACTTGCATATTTGTTGTAAAGCATCTGTTTGTCTTCAGGTTCTGCTGGTTCATTTTTGAGCAGTTTCTGAAATATCTGCTCAGCTTTGGCCTTGCTGTGATGTGACTTTGCATAGATAGTTGCGAGGTCTATTTCCTTTTTGAGTGAAGAGTGAGGGTAAAGAGAGATCAGCTCCTCGTGGAGAGCGATTGCTCTGTCCATCATGCTTTGTTCTGGATCAGGGTCATTTCTGCTTTTATAAACGATCCTCCATCTGTAGCAGAGTGCAACAAATCTCTTCAGATAACGCACATCTGGATGTTCTTTCTGAACTTTCTCTGCCAAATAAATGGCGTCATCAACAGATATGTGGTCTACGTAAAGGTTTAGTAAGGCCCACATGCCACTGCCACTGCTCACATTTCCAGCCAACTTACGGACTTCATTTCGAATGTTTTCTCCTTCATTAGCCCGTTGTTCAAGGTAGAGCGCAGCGAGGTACAAGTTCTTTGGATCCCGTTCCTTGGCTTGTCTCATTTTCTCCAACAGGTCAGGGTCAAGCCTTGGGTCACTGAAGTTTTGGGCATTCTTTAACCATATGACATAGCTGGTGTTCCAATCCACCATGTTCGGCTGCATCCTGGCAGCTTTCTCAAAGTAATCAACCACCAGATTCATGTCCTCTCCGAAGAACATCAGGGTCCAGGCTTTTTCAGCGTAGATCTCTGGATGGAGGTCGTCCTGGGATGGAGATGGGTATTTTTCCATCAGGGCATCAACCTTTGACAGGTAAGCCTGACTCTCCTCTAGATCTCCCAGGTGGTGGTGCAGCCAGGCCAGGTTCCCGTAGTTCACCACTAACCAAGGACCCTCATCTCTCTTTCTCAGCATGTTGAGGGTCTCTGCAGCCTTCTGGAACAAACTCTTAGCCTCTTCATTTAACCCCAGCTTATACTGAATGATCCCCCACAGGTTGTAAATGTGGCCCAGCCATCGATTTCCCTCCTCTGTGCTGAAGTCCTCCATCTTGTCTGTGAGACGTAAAAGTTTCGGCCTGCTGCGGTCCAGGTTCCAGGTGAAGTGGCACTGCAGGGACTCCAGTGTGGTTTGACTCTGAGCAGCACTGATGGAGAATAAAAAACAAACATTTAAACACATCAGCAGCTAGTTTTGACTCTTGTGTTCTTGTTTGTTACGTCTCGTCTCGCCGTGTCTCCTCTACTCTTCTAAACCTGAGCTGTCAATCGCCTTTATTACCCTATTATATAGTCAGATAATTAAGTAAACTTCTCAGATAAATAAAAAACAGACTAAATTATTTGGTGGACATCACTGCATGGGCTCAGGAACACTTCCAGGAGACATAGTCTGTGAACACAGCTCATCTCTGGATTCACAATGTTAGCTGAAACCCTACCATGTGTAGGGTTGCCACCTTCCAAGCAGAAAAATAAGGGACACCCGGCAGCGGGGTGCAACTCAGTAGGGGCCTGACCACCACTGGCCCAACAGTGGGGTGGGGCACCAGTTGTGGTGAATCATGATTTAAAACGTGGTTTTAATGAAGTAATAAGAGTCATACTTAAATTATAATTATTAATTAACACTTTTTTTTTCTGAAATAATTTACAAAAACGCAAAACTTCAGTGTAAAGGCAGATACAGTAATGTATGCACAATTAAATGCACCTAACACGACTTCAGCAGATGATTACTACTAGCTATTTAATTTACAACTGAACTTAAAGTTCAAATAAAGTTATTAACTTAACATTAATTCATTAACAGAGTATTATTGAAGTGCTTTTGACACTGCTGTAACATAGAGAGGAGGATGACAGGTTTTTAATTAAATAAACAGTAAGAATTTAATAGTATTTTTATTAATTTATTCTGTCCTTCTGTCTTTCGTTTTTGTTGTTTTCTCATGAAATCATGAATGATACTATTAATATGGTTTTGAACTATTTTCTTATTGTATTAATTAAGTGTCTACTGTCGATATATTGATGTTGTATTGATGATATCTCGCCCAGGTCATACTGTGAATACAGATTTGGCTAAAATAAATGTCATCTTTTTTTTTTTGTACCGAAAAATATTCACACTATCCAAACTATACTGGAATAACCTATCTATAAACATGGGAGAAAATATATTAAGTAGGCCTACAATAGTTTCCTTTACATTATATTCATTTTCACTGACACTGTCAAGCCAGTCATTACTTTCTACTCACGTCTGTATTTCTGCATCCGTTTACGTTTTAATGGTGCACGGTGCGGGTATCAGAGACACCTGGGCCCTTTCCGAATATCCACAGTTCAGTACGCAGTATGTACTTTTCAGTAGGGAGTTTCAGTATACTGAACTTTCGTGGTCATTCAGTAGGCATTTTTGGGGTCCGCGCAGTATACTGAACATTTCAGTATGGATACTAACTTCCGGGTTTCATGCAGTATGGATCGGATGCGTGCTTTCAGGAAATGAATTGTATACTAACTCCCACAATGCTGTGCGAAATTAAACGTAAATCGTTACTTCACGTCCGCCTCCAAATCAAAACAAACGAGCGTGGATTAATTGAATAAATATAGTCGAGTTAAAATCCCGACTGAAATCACTACTTTTAATTAACAACAGAAAATAAAACAAATGTCTGCATTATTATAAACCCTTTCTCCCTCTATTTAAATAATGATGTCACTATTTAAATGCATCTTTATTGGTTTATTTTATATTCTGTATATTACTGTCTTTCATTTGTACTTTTCTTTATGTACTGTATGTTATTTAGTTATTTAATCTGCCTTTTACTTGATTTACATTGTGATATTGTTTTTTGTTTACCTGACTGTATATGAGCATTACTCTTCTTGAATAAAGATAAACAAAAAAACAACAAAAAAAAAAAAACGGGTGAATGCGGCCTGTTCGGGAAACGTAAATGACATCACTTCCATACTGAATGAATCAGACGAAGTAGGAACAAATATCTGCCTACTGTGTGTGCATACTGAATAGAAGGTACTAACAGTATGCAGCACGGATAGTACGTACTGCATACTGCCTACTGCCTACTGAAAGATTGAGTATGTACTTGAGCGGGAACTAGCCGGCTGAATCGGGCTGAATGATGCTGAGTTCAAGGCATCTTGGAAATACGGGACAAACCGCGTCTCGTATTGATTCAAAACGGGACGCAATATCAAAGTGTAAAATACGGGACGATTCCGTATTTTAAGGGACGGGTGGCGACCCTAACCATGTGTCATGATTTGGTTTTGTATTTGAGTTTCCGTGTTTTATCCCAGTGTTGCTGGTTTTTCCCTTGTGTGTCTCCTAGTTTTGTCTTCAGTGTTTTCTGTTTTATTTTGTCATTTATTATCCTCGTGTATCTCTGTGTTCTAGTGTGTTTTGTTAGATTTCTTGAGTTCTGTGTGTCTTTAGTGTTTCATGATTTAGTTTGTAGTTGTCCTCAGTGTTTCTTGTATTCCTGCCTCTGTGTGTTTCCCAGTGTGTTTGCCCTGATTGTCTTCACCTGTGTCATTAGTCTCACCTGTGTCTGATTACCCCATGTCTATTTAGTCTCTGTGTTTCTTCCCTTCTGTGGCAGTTCGTTGTATGTGTTTGTCGGTGCGTATGTTATGTCAGTGTACCGGTGGCTCCCTGTTTTTGAGCCCTGTGTTTTTGTTGAACTTGTTGAAGTAAGTTTTTGTTTGGCTTTTTGTTAAAATAAATAGTTTAGTTAATTCTGCACTTGGGTCCACACCTCCTTGTTTTTCAATTGTGACACCATGCAAAGCACAAGCTGTATATAAACCAGATCCAGAAACATTGCTGGCTCTCCTTGGGCCTGAGGTCGTTTAAAATGGACTAAGTCGAAGTGGAACACTGTCCTGAGGTCTGACAATTTGAAATCTTTTTAGAAAAAATGGACGCTGCATCCTCCGGGGCTAAAGAGGAGAGGGACCATCTGGCTTGTTATCAGCGCTCAGATAAAAAAAAAAAACAGCACCTGTGATGGTATGGGGGTGCATGGGTAAACTACACATCTGTCAAGGCTCCATTAATGCTGAACCATACATACAGGTTTTGGAGCAACATATGCTACCAAATAGAAAACCTCTTTTCTGGGAAGGCCTTGTTTATTGCAGCAGCATAATGTCAAACCACATTCTGCACAGTGACAACAGAATGGCTCATAAGTCAAAAGCCTCATTTCCACCTAGCGGTCCGGTCAGAGGTCTGCACCTCCAAGGTCGCCCATCGGGGCCAAAAATCCAAAACAGCATTGAAATAACTCTCGAAATCTGCAGGATATTTAATCTTGCCGTGTTTTCTGTTTGTCCTTTATTACTGCTGTCAGACGGAAAGTGACGGTTCTTTTAACCAATCAACGGACTGCGGTTTGTCTCGCTCCAACCTTCAGGGTCGGATTGGTACACTTGGCACCTAATGTGGATCTAATGTGTTTGGATTAAATCTTTTATTGGATGTAAACTGTTGGGACTCAGTTTGATGGATTATTATGATCAGGAGAGTTCAGTAAACCTTCAAACGGTTAAAAGGTGTTGTTTGTTTGTCGGTGGTCTGACAGATGGGTAGATTGTGACTGCTGTTGTGGTCTGACCTGCACACACTGGGCCGTTTGAGTAACAGGGTCAAATATGCTGGTGCATGACCGTTTATGTTTTCATAATTACACAAAATTACCTGGCAATTGTCTGTTTTGTCTTATTTTGTAGTCTGCAGCCCCTTCTTTCTTGACAACAACACAGAGTTCAGACCAGGAGGCAGAGCTGCAGTCTTAAACGCTTCTCTGCGCCTCCCTTAGATCTGTCTCCCAGTCACTATAGCTGTAATTCGAACTGTAGTTATACTACAGGTACTGTGTTTTTATAAGTCATCCAAACGTAGAAAAAAAAGGCGTAAATCGTCAAAATCTCATTAGAATCAAAACTACGAATACGATTTTGCAAAAAAATCAGAATATTCACTGCAGACTTTTGAACATTAGTCCTTAGCATCCAAATCTCGTTTAGTGAATGATCTGATATCAGATCAGCATATTGATTTACTTTGTTTGACTGAAACCTGGCTGTGTCGAGATGAATTCAAATTCAATTCAAATTCGAATTCAAAAAACTTTATTTGTCCCCGGGGGGCAATTCAAAGGCACACAGAGCAGTAAATTAACAACAGTGCAAGTAAACAAAACATTTTAACCTAAATATAAAGTGTCAATTTAAATACAACTTAAACTTAACTTAAAAATACAAAATATAAAACAGTAGATATAAGTGGACAGTGATCGGACTAACAGATGTAAACAGACCTATGTGCAGTAAACGAGAAATAAATATATATATACAGAGCTATGTGCAAGTAGGCAAATACTAGATGATAAGTTACTAAGGTGCATGGTGAATAATAATGGAACAACAGAACTAATATATACAATATAACTGTAAGGTAAAAATGAGATAAATAAAGTGACCGTAGTGCGCTGATGGATAAGAACAACAGGAATAAATTAACCAGAACTGTATGAATACTGATATAAGATGGATAGAATAAAGTGATGTAATGCATGAGACCAGATAAAGCAGAGGCAGTTAAGGTGCACGGCAAATATAAAGGAAGTAAAAAAGCAAAGTTCACGGCTGAGAGTCTGCATTGGGTGAGAGGTGTTGGTGTCTGTTGGGGGGTTAGGAGTTGAGGAGCTGGACAGCCCTGGGAACAAAGGTTGCTCTTCTCCTCTGTGTCCTGCAGCAGGGACAGCGAAGCTGGCGTCCTGAGGGGAGCCACTCAAACGCTGACTATCTGTAAATCTCAGTCACTAACCACCTACTTTCCTGGGAGCTCTTGAGCTCTCTTAGGCTCCTCGAGATCGTTGGTTGACGGCCTGCCAGAACAACCCTCCCCCCCACCGGATTGTTGATGGACGGCCTGCCAGAACAACCCCCCTCCCCACCGGATTGTTGATGGACGGCTTGCCTCCCCCCACCCCCTTGCTCCCTATCCCTCTTCCTGCATCTTATCCCATCTCTCCCCCTATCCCCTTCCAAGCAGTCTAGGCCTGTGAAGGCTGTTTCGTCATGAGCCGGGGATCCGGCCAAAGATTTCTGCCTTTTAATAAGACAGTTTTTTCTTACCACTGTAACTTTTGCTGCTTTGCTAAAGTGCTCATGATGGATAGGCCGGATCTTTGTAACATAGCAATAAGTAAGGTCTTTTTACCTGCTCTTTTGTAATGTTAAAAGACAAAGAGTAAGGTATTTTACCTGCTTTTTGTAAAGTGTCTCGAGATAACACTTGTTATGAGTTGACGCTATACAAATAAAAATTGATTGACTGATTGATTGATTCTTTGGTTAGTATTATGTATCCGTTTTGCCCCCTCCCCTCTGCCCTTTTGTACAATTTCCAGTGGGAGAGGTGGGTGTCCATTGTTTTGCCTAAGTGAGAGAAACAATTAAACAAGTCATCATAGAATAAATTGTTATTCCAAGTCTAGAAGACAAACAGTTTAATGACGTGGTTAATCTCTTATGTTGCAAAAACAACTACAAAACATTTGACGATTAGTCGACGATGTAAATCCGTTGGGGGGACAGGCCTACTGCAGAGTGGTAAACATGACCCTGTCACAACTTTTTTTAAATGTGTTACTGGCATAAAATATAAAATGGGCACATCATACTTTTCCAAAAAACATTGAAATGTCTCAGTTTCAACAGTTGTCTGTGTTATTTTCAATTAATCAATTTTTATCTTATCATTTTACACAACGTCCGACTTCTATTGAACCATCAATCAATCAATCAACTTTTATTTGTATAGCGTCAACTCATAACAAGTGTTATCTCGAGACACTTTACAAGAAGCAGGTAAAATACCTTACTCATTGTTATGTTACAAAAAGCAGGTAAAAGACCTTACTCATTGTTATGTTACAAAAAGCAGGTAAAAGACCTTACTCATTGTTATGTTACAAAAGAGCAGGTAAAAGACCTTACTTATTGCTATGTTACAAAAGAGCAGGTAAAAAGACCCTACTTATTGTTATGTTACAAAAGAGCAGGTAAAAGACCTTACTCATTGTTATGTTACAAAAGAGCAGGTAAAAGACCTTACTCATTGTTATGTTACAAAAGAGCAGGTAAAAAGACATTACTTATTGTTATGTTACAAAAAGCAGGTAAAAAGACCTTAGTCATTGTTATGTTACAAAGATCCAGCCTATCCATCATGAGCACTTGTGGGGTTGTTTGTTCTTACCATGTACTTCCTGTGCAGAGGTTTGCGCAGAGGCCTCTGGTAAACAGGATATGGGCTTGGTGCGATCTGAACAGCGATATTTCAGCAACTGTCGCAGTTTTATTTTAACACATGAGCACAATACATTTTCCATTACACATTCCACCTCTTCAATAAAACCCCCCAGAAAAATCAGTCGTAATGATGATTACTTAAAAGGAAACACAAATTAAAATCATCCCTCACCCTGCACACTCAAAAAGACCACATCATCACCTCAAACTGGCCTTTGAATACTCGCTCTCTCAACAATAAAAGCCTCATTCTCCATGACTTCATAACCGACACCAATAATGGACTCCCTTTTTCTCACCGAAACCTGGCAAAATGCCATGGACTATTCCTCACTAAACTAAACCACAAACACAGGATACACATACATCGACAAACCCCGTCCCGATGGACAGGGTGGTGGTGTTGCTGCTGTTTACAGGAAGAACATTCAAACTAGCACCATTCCCAACCCTGCAGTTGACTCCTTAGAACACATTGTTTTCAAACTCTCTGGTCCTACTCCCCTGGTCACTGCTGTAATCTATCGCCCCCCCCAAACCAAACCCTTCTTTTTTCAGTTATTTATGACTTTCTTACCCAACTCTGCTCAATTTCAACTTCTGTTTTGCTCCTTGGGGATTTTGACTTCCACATCAATGACAAATAGACTGCGAAATAATTCCTGGACCTACTTCACTGCCTCAACTTTCACAACAGACACATTCTGGACTGGACACAATCCATCAACTGTCAAGTCTCAACCTCAACATCTCCAACCATCTGGTTATAAACATGGACATTGACATCCCTCTTCCCTCTCCAAAGCTAAAACAAAAAATCTCCTTCAGAAACGTAAATTCAGTCGACCCCTCAGCTTTATCAGCCTCTATAACCAGCAAAATCCCCCCCCTCCCTCTGAACTCATCACTTACTATAACAACACACTCTCCTTCTGTCTAGATCAACTGGCTAAACTTAAAACTAAAACTCTCTCATTCACACACTTTGCACCCTGATACACTCTCAAACTCCATAAAATGAAATCCCACAAACGCCAGCTGACTACCTCAGACAATACAAAGAAGCTCTCAGCGCAGCCCGGTCCACCTATTACTCACACCTAATCCACTCAGGCTCATCCAACCCCAAGGCTCTCTTCTCTACAATAAACAAACTCTTCAAGCCCAGTGACAACACCTCTTCCTCCTTCACAGTTGACAAATGCGATGCTTTTCTTTTATTATTCCAATCCAAAACTGACACCATTTACAGCAGCTTCAACACTCTCACTGTCCCCTCTTCATCCCTACCCGCATCCCCCCGCCTCATCACCCAACCTCTGTGTCAGTTCTCCCCTGTGTCCCCAAATGAGCTATCCATCATCACCACTAGCATTTACCACCACTAAGTCCTCCACCAGTACTCTCGACCCCATCCCATCAAGTCTTGTCAAAAACGATCTCCCGGCCATCTCGCCACTCATAACCTCAATCATCAACTCCTCCCTCTGCTCTTGTTCAGTACCCAAAACACCCAAACTGGCAGACGTCACCCCCATCCTCAAGAAACCTGGACTCAAAACCGACAGCATGTGAAACTTCCGCCCCATCTCCAACCTCTGCTTTCTGTCAAAAATACTGGAACGTGTTGTCTCCTACCCAGATCAAATCCCACCTCTCCTCCAATAACCTGTTTGAACCATTCCAGTCAGGCTTCCCAGCACAGCACAGAAACAGCTCTCCTCAAAGTCACCAACGACCTCCTCAACATCCTCAACATCCTCGGCCTCACTGCAGCCCCTGACACCATCAGCCACAGTATTCTTCTATCCAGCTTAGAACACTCACTCAACATCACTGGCACTGCTCTTTCCTGGTTAAAATCCTACCTCACCGACAGACAACAGTTTATCAAAATCCATCTTTAACTTGTTTTTATTAATATTAGCTTAATGTGATACACCTGATACCCTTCTGTTACTAAAGATGATCATCCAAAGTCCTTAATAAACTCCAAAACATCTAGGACTCTGCTGCACCCCTTCTCACCCACACCCGATCCAGTGAACACATCGCCCCTGTCCTACATATCTCCACTGGGTCCCTGTCCTGTACCGTATCCAATTCAAAATCCTTCTCCTTACACATAAAGCCCTAGACCACCAGGCCCCCTCCTACCTCACAGCTCACCCTCACACTCCTGTACGCAGCCTCCATTCTTTAAAAGCCAACCTCCTGTCTCCCCCACTTAGAACCAAGCGACGAACCCGGGGGGACAGAGCCATAGCTGCCCCCCTCCCTCTGGAAACTCACTCCCTACACACATTCAACACTGCACTGACCCTTCTACATTCAAATCACTGATCAAAACTCACCTCTCCAAACAAGCTTTTAATCTATGATTGTGATGTGTGTTCTGTTTATCTGTAGCTGCACCTTTATGTTGTTTTATTTATGATTTGTGTGTAATGTTGTAATGTCTCTTAGTCTGTCCTTACTGTTCTGATCCTTCTGTCTTTTTAACAAATGTACAGTGTCTTGAAATTGAAACTCATAAATAAAATGTATTATTATTATTTTACCCCAGACAAACAAAAAGTCACAAAAGCAACAAAGTGAGAAAAGTAAACGTGTGAAACACTAAAATAATGAAGCTAAAGGGGAAGAAAAAGACAAATAGGAAAGAGTTTGGAATTAATAAATTAGAAACATGTAAACATTCGTATGCAAGTCAGATACTCACCTCATCTTTCTGCTGTTTCTTCCTCTCAGATGTTTCCTCTTGAAGTTGCTCTCTGGTTACAGTCGCTCCAGGTTCAGCTCTCTAGTGTGGATGACGTGATGTGCAGTAGCAGCTTTAAATGTCCATGATAGAGGCGTGGCACTTTCCTTATCAGCAGGATGTTATGTGACTTTCCTTTCCTTTCTTAAAAATTAAAAATCAAAGCCTCAATATGTTGTCAGTTTTGGTGCGCTTTGGCGCCATCTGGAGGTCTCTGAGTGCAACTGCAGTGTCATAAAAACGGTCACGCCTCCCCCTCTGACACCACGTGCATTTGTTGACAAACAAAGGGTGAGGAAGCCGGCAGAGACGCTGTGAGAAGATGAGGAACCACGCAGACTCAAAAGGTACAGTAATATTACCAGATTTTGATGGAGCCTGAGTGTCTGCAGCCCGTTGTCCAGTTTGTTTATTCAACTGTTACCATGACAACTATAGGTCGTGGGTAAATGGCTACATAGATCGGTTTGTCAGGTTACAAACTTTTTGGAGACAAAAGTAAAGCTGCTAAACGTGAGACAATGATGACGTCACCGGTAATGATGCAGCTGAATCTGTAATAAATGATGTCTGCAGGGATGTTCATTCTGCCGTATTACAGACTTGTTAGGCAGTAGTATAACCAGTTTGCAACCCTATGTAGAAAGTTACGTTATATAACGGTCTGTTTGTGCATTGCTGATGTAACCCCGTGTGTTCTGGCTCTGTATTTACAGACAAATTAACAGAAACCGATGAATTGTGTTGTGAGCCGGGATCAAACATCTCCCCTGATAAAAGAAAAAACGCGTGATTTAGGAGAGACAACGGGGTTTCCTATTGCGCGAGACGCTAGCTTAACATTCAGTACATTAGCCGTTAACATTCACGACTAATGAATAACTTTATGAATATTATTCAAAACTCTGCAGAACTGATACGGGATGAGTCGAATATGATCAGTAACTGAAAACCACAGTTTGATTTCATCTAAACAACTAAAAATATACTTTAAAATGTGTTTATCGACGGAGCGTGAATCATCATTAACCTACCGCCGACCAAGCTGTCAACGGCTCTGACCACATTCCTCCGTCATCACACACACTGTGGCAATTCTAGAGTCTCTTGGGGATTATTCCTCTTCATTTTACTTTGTTGACTTTCAGAAACTCATTTTGGTTTTCAAAGCAATAATGGATGTGACACTTAGCAGGGCAACAACAGTGAGTGCTGTCAGATGGGGCCCCCTTAGGGAGGTTTCCTACTGTCATTTTGGGCCACTGCTTTGGTTTACATTTGTGAGCCCTGAGGGGCCCCTACTGGTCTGGGGCCCCAAGCAGTTGGGGTACACACACACACACACACACACACACACACACACACACACACACACACACACACACACACACACACAGAGTCCAGAATAAACATTCAGGAGAATGATGTTTAACTCAAAACAAGATATACAATGAAAAACAAGTGTTTTGGGGAAATTCATATGCTGTCAATATCAACCTGTTGCACTGACAGAGTATGAGGTTTTTGTTTTTCAACATCGGTTTTCCTTTTATTCCAGGATTCAGCCCAAATCAATTGTATATATACAATACAATACAATATATAATTGTATTGTTTAAAAATGATTGTATATGTATAATGGCTGAATAAAATACTCATACATACATGATCAGTTTGCCAGCGTGCGTGTGTTCGGAGAGGAGAGCGGCAGATTATAAATTCACCGTACTGTGCAACATGATGATGAATCAGTTTATGGACGCCATCTTGTAATACTCTTAGTTTACCAGCAGATGGCGACTGTGCTACTTGTAAACCCAGACAGTAAAGTGTATGTGAAGTTGTTAATCTGTCTAAAGAGCTAATTTCTTCCAGTTGTGTTTGTTGAACTCGAATATAAGATAAAATAAGATAATCCTTTATTTATCCCACAACAGGGAAATTTACAGTGTTACAGCAGCAAAGAGCAAAGATTGCAAACAAAACGTGAACACAGTACAATTTAAATATAAAAAGAAAAAATTAAGAATGTACAAAAAAATAGATACTAAAAAATAGATTTAAAAGATAAAAAATAGATCAGCTATTTGACAAAAGTGTAGTCTGTAATATTCAGTGTAACACAGACACAGCACAGTGGTTTGATCAACATAATATAACATTAATATAACATTATTATTGCACAAAGTCAGAGTGAAGTTTTCGGTTGTGTGTGTGTTTTGTGATCTACTGGGAGCAGGCTTGGTTAAACAGTCTGACTGCAGCAGGAAGGAAGGACCTGCGGTATCTCTCCTTCTGACACCGCGGGTGGCGAAGCCTGCCGCTGAAGGAGCTGCCCAGAGCTGTTACAGTTCCATGCAGGGGGTGGGAAACGTTCTCCATCAGGGTTGATAGCTTTGCCATCATCCTTCTGTCTCCCACCACCTCAACAGGGTCCAGGGGGCAGCCCAGGACAGAGCTGGCCTTCTTCACCAGTTTGTTTAGTCTGTTCCTGTCTGCAGCATTAGTGCTGCTGCTCCAGCAGACCACTCCGTACAGGATGGCTGATGCCACCACAGAGTCATAAAAAGTCCTCAGGAGTGCTCCCTGCACACCGAAGGACCTGAGTCTCCTCAGCAAATGAAGTCTGCTCTGGCCTTTCTTGTAGAGAGCTTGTGTGTTATTAGTCCAGTCCAGCTTATTGTTCAGGTGAACACCCAGGTACTTACTGTATAAGAGTCCACTATGTCAATGTCCTTTCCCTGGATGTTCACCGGTGTGGGAGAAGTGGGTCTGCGCCTGCGGAAGTCCACCACCAGCTCTTTGGTTTTACCCGCGTTGATCTGGAGGCAGTTCCGCTGGCACCAGTCCACAAAGTCCAGGTTGAGTTCTCTGTACTCCCCCTCGTCCCCATCAGTGATGAGGCCGACAATGGCAGAGTCATCAGAGAACTTCTGCAGGTGACAGTTAGGTGTCTTATGGGAGAAGTCTGCAGTGTACAGGGTGAAAAGGAAGGGAGCCAAGACGGCCCCCTGTGGGGCCCCTGTGCAGCAGATGACCCGGTCAGACACACAGTCCCGTGTCCTCACAAACTGTGGCCGGTTGGTCAGATAGTCCAGGAGCCAGGATGTGAGGTGCAGGTCGACTCCTGTGTGTTCCAGCTTGTCCCTCAGAAGCATGGGCTGTATGGTGTTGAAAGCACTGGAGAAATCATAGAACATGATCCTCACAGTGCTCCCAGCCCTCTCCAGGTCTGAGAGAGATGTCTGCGTGAGGTAGATGACAGCATCATCCACCCCGATGCCTGGCCGATAGGCGAACTGCAGTGGGTCCATTGATGAGCTCACCAGGGGGCGCAGATGGTGAAGGACCAACCTCTCCAAGGTCTTCATCAGGTGTGACGTCAGTGCCACTGGCCTGTCGTGGTTGAAGTCCTTGGGGCGGGATATCTTTGGCACCGGTACCACGCAGGATGTCTTCCAGAGCTCTGGTACTCTCCCCAGTTTCAGGCTCAAGTTGAACATGTGCTCCATAACCCCACAGAGCTGGTCTGCACAGGATTTGAGGAGCCTGGAGCTGATGCCGTCCGGACCAACTGCCTTTCTGACCTTCAGCTTCCTCAGTTCTCTGTTCACCTGGGCTGTTGTGAGTGACAGGCTGGAGCAGGGGGGCTGTGTGCTGGAAGGTGTGGGGGTGGTGATGGGGTTGATGATGGGGGAGCAGAGAGTGATGTGCAGGGGGGTGAGGTGGGGGTTGTGCAGTCAGCAGCGGGGGCAGACGGTGGTCGTTGCAGCAGAGTGGAATGGGTAGGGGGAGGGGTGGATGGCTGTTCAAATCTGTTAAAGAAAGTGTTCAGGTCATTCACCCACTCCTGATCCCTAACCAGTTCAGTGTTGGAGTCCTTGTGACCTGAAATGGTTTTCAGGCCTTTCCAGACTCCGCTGACATTCTTCTGCTGCAGCTGTTCCTCCATCTTCCTCCTGTAGATGCGTTTCCCCTCCCTGATCTTCCTCTTCAGCTCTCTCTGCACAGTCTTCATCTCCTCCTTGTCTCCTGACCTAAAAGCCCTCTTTTTGTCCTTGAGGAGGACCTTTATTTCAGGAGTAATCCACGGTTTGCTGTTGGCAAAACAACGTACAGTCCTGGTGGGTACGGTGTGATCCACACAGAAATTAATATAGTCTGTAATGCAGTGTGTGAGACTGTCAATGTTCTCCCCATGGTCATCACAGAACACTTCCCACGCAGTTGTCTCAAAACAGTCCTTAAGAGCCTCTTCCGTCTCATCGGACCATCTTTTAACAGTGCGGGTGACAGCTGGTTGTCTGTGTACCAGAGCTTTGTACACAGGCAGGAGGTACACCAGGTTGTGATCTGATCTTCCAAGGGGAGGGAGAGGAGATGAGGTGTATGCCTCCTTGGTGTTGGCATAGAAAAGGTCCAGTATTTTATTGTCTCTGGTGTGGCAGGTGACATATTGTGTGAAGGTGGGCAGGGTAGAGGAAGGAGAGGTATGATTAAAGTCCCCAGTAATAAGGAAGAGGGCCTGTGGGTGCTGTGTCTGCAGCCTGTTTGTTAATGAGTGCAGGACATCACACGCCGAGCTGGCATTAGCAGAGGGGGGAACATACGCAGCTATCGCTATAACATGCGAGAATTCCCGCGGCAGATAGTAAGGTCTCATGCTAACAGCTAGCAGTTCAATTTCCTTACTGCAGTGTTGTTCTTTGATAGTGATGTGCCCCGGATTACACCATCTATCGTTCACAAACACCGCCAGCCCTCCTCCCTTCCTCCTACCGCTCTCCTTTGTCCTGTCAGCCCACATCAGCTGAAAACCATCCAGCTTAGCATTTGAGTCCGGTGTTAGCTCCGTTAGCCAGGTCTCCGTGAACAGCATTAGGCTACATTCCCCATATTCCCTCTGATGCCGGGTTAGCACCGCTAGCTCGTCCATCTTATTGGGAAGAGATCTTACATTCCCGGTGATGACCGAGGGAAGGACGGGTTTGAAACGTCTCCTCTTGTTCACTTTACCCCGGCGTGGCAACCCCGTCTCCGTCTCCGTCTCCTCAGCTCGCGGGGAACATCGGGTCTTTCGCCGGTTAGCTTCGCAGTGCTACGGAGGGCTAACAGCTGATCGCAGGTGTAAACAATAGAGCCACTGCTACACGAGACCTCCGCGGTCCAAGATGTAAACAGTAGGTTGAAAAAACAGAAATACCAGTGCAAACTCAACAAGAGTTGTGTCCATCTTGTGGTAGTGGATTATGGAAGTAATAAACAAAAATAAGCTAGAAAAAAGTAAGAAAAAATAAGGAAAAAACCCTGGAGCTGCTGTAACATGCGACCACTCGTGCGGCGCTCGTACGCCGCTGCTACTATTCAATATAGAATATTTCTGCCAAATAACTTACTCTAATAATTATAAGGAATATATTATGTTAGAAATGAGTGTTAGTTTTCTATTTAATCTTTGTGCTGGATGTGAACATTGTTATTCATGTCATGTTTGTGACCCTGTATAAACCAGCTCTCTCAGAACGCTCCGTTTTGGTGTGTGTGTCTCTTTAAATGCAATGAGCCCCCCTGAGTTTTCCAGGTAGACATCACTCCTCTGTAGAGAGAATAAAAATGGAGGACCTGCGCAAAAGTTTTGCTCTAGGCTGGGGGTGGAGTCCATGGGTGGAGATACCAGGGGGGGAGGGGAGGGTAATTTTTTAAACCAGAATCCCACTGTGTCATCACAAGGAGAGCACATTTGAAACAGAGCATTTTTCTCTCTGTTGTAAGACTTATGCAGACCTCAAACAAAGGACTGGATGGGTTTATCAGGTTACCCAAATATATGTTCAGAAACACTAAAAGTGGATTTTTAATAATGTGTCCCCTTCAAGATTTTAAAAATCGTTTAGTGTGATAGGCTTTAGCAGAATTAGGACGCTTATGATCTGACGAGGCTTAAATTTCTAGCGCCGTCCTCCCGATAGTTTAGAACTGAAGAAGGTGAAACCACTGAAACAAACAACTTCAAGACGATTTCTTGGTGTGCACACTGTTCATTTATTGGTTTGAAGCTTAAACACAGCTTGAGCAAACAGGAGCATCTTAATATATAATTTTCAGGTCACAGCAAATAAAATTTCACATGAACAATGAGGACTTTAAATATCCAAAGTGAAGCACATTCTTATAAAATCCATTAATTATAAAAACTGAAAATACAGCATTGAAAAAACACAACAGAAGCAAAATACATGATAATCACAATTCACACATTTCTTCATTAAGTATTCACCATGACGACCGTGTTTTACAGAGGACGTCACACCTACCAGGAGCTAGGGTGTAAGAATTAAAGGTCACATATTCTCCTCCTCTTCTTCAGTTTAAAAAAGTCTCAGAGCTTCCAAAAACATGTGTGAAGTTTCTTGTTCTAAATCCACTCTGGATGCAAGGGGCTACTGCCCTTTGTGATGTCATGAAGGGAACTCCGTCCTGAATTAGTAAGTCGTTCCCGACTCTCTCTCTCTCTCTCTCTCTCTCTCTCCTGTTTCTAACTCTATCCACTGTTTCTAACTCTATCCACTGTCCTATCTCTAAATAAACGCATAAAAGCCCAAAAATAAAAAATAATTAAGAAAATAATTAAAATAAACCTTCCTTTAATTTATTTCAAATAGTTTTGAATGACAGGAAATTAGTTTTTAGTTAGTTTTTATACTTGGCCCCCTCCTGTTTTTCATTCTTCTTCAGGATTCTTTTGCTCTTTATTACCACATGAAAGCAAAACACCTTCGTAGAAATTAGTTGTTTTGTTTTGCTTGGACAAAATTGTTCCCCCTAAATTTGCCTCCCTGTCTTTATTGCGTTGGCTCTTGCAGGTTTCTGAGAAACTCTTTTATTTCTCTGCACATTATGCCTCTGTCTATAGTCTTCTCCAGCATTCTGATGCTTTTCTTACGGAAGTAGGATTTTTTTGGTATTGCTGCTGCCTTCATGTGATACTGTGTCGACCCGTGGTGCTCTTTTTGATTAAAGTATAAATGATCTGCATATATGCTGTAAAGCATCTGTTTGTCTTCAGGTTCTGCTGGTTCATTTTTGAGCAGTTTCTGAAATATCTGCTCAGCTTTGGCCTTGCTGTGACGTGACTTTGCATAGATAATTGCGAGGTCTGTTTCCTTTTTGAGTGAAGAGTGAGGGTAAAGAGAGATCAGCTCCTCGTGGAGAGCGATTGCTCTGTCCATCATGCTTTGTTCTGGATCAGGGTCATTTCTGCTTTTATAAACGATCCTCGATCTGTAGCAGAACGCAACACATCTCTTCAGATAATGCACATCTGGATGTTCTTTCAGAACTTTCTCTGCCAAATCAATGGCGTCATCAACAGATATGTGGTCTATGTAAAGGTTTAGTAAGGCCCACATGCCACTGCCACTGCAGCACAGAGTGCTCACATTTCCAGCCAACTCACAGACTTCATCTCGAATGTTTTCTCCTTCATTAGCCCGTTGTTCAAGGTAGAGCGCAGCGAGGTGCAAGTTCTCTGGATCCCGTTCCTTGGCTTGTCTCATCTCATGTCTCAACAGGTCAGGTTCCAGCCTTGGGTCACTGAAGTTTTGGGCGTTCTTTAACCATATGACATAGCTGGTGTTCCACTCCACCATGTCCGGCTGCATCCTGGCAGCTTTCTCAAAGTAATCAACAACCAGCTTCTTATCCTCTCCTAAGAACATCAGGGTCCAGGCCTTTTCAGCGTAGATCTCTGCATGGAGGTCGTCCTGGGATGGAGATGGGTATTTTTCCATCAGGGTATCAACCTTTGACAGGTAAGCCTGACTCTCCTCTAGATCTCCCATGTGGTGATGCAGCCAGGCCAGGTTCCCGTAGTTCACCACTAACCAAGGACCCTCATCTGCATCTCTCAGCTTGTTGAGGGTCTCTGCAGCCTTCTGGAACAAACTCTTAGCCTCTTCATTTAACCCCAGTTTATACTGAATGAACCCCCACAGGTTGTAACTGTGGCCCAGCCATTTATTTCCCTCCTCTGTGCTGAAGTCCTCCATCTTGTCTGTGAGACGTAAAAGTTTCGGCCTGCTGCGGTCCAGGTCCCAGGTGAAGTGGCACTGCAGGGACTCCAGTGTGGTTTGACTCTGAGCAGCACTGATGGAGAATAAAAAAACAAACATTTAAACACATCAGCAGCTAGTTTTTTTTGCTTTGAAGTGTGCTATGTTTGGATGTTTACTGTTCATCTCCCATGAAGAAAAGATGTTTTAAAGGAGCAATATGTAACTCAGACACCTAGTGTTTAAAATGAGTACTGCAGTTAAAATTCTACACATTGTATGGTCACAAATTAGACGACACTTTGGGTGGCTTTCCCTCTCTAAAGCAATGCTCATCTGTAATAATCACCTTTTTATACCAGCTATGATTGACCCACGATTTACATCTTTGGAGAGGAATGGCCTGCGCTGTCTGGGTGACTTGTACATTAATGATGTTTTTGCCAGTTTCGAACAATTACGTTCTGCATTCAATTTAAATAGCTCCGACTTTTTTTGATATTTTCAGCTCCGTGATTTTGCTAGGACCCACTCACCGGCATTCCCTCAAGTTCCAAACCTCAGTGGCATTGATCTGGCACTCAAGGCAAGAGTCTTGCCCAAAGGTCAGGTTTCCTACCTTTATGACCTCCTGTTCACAACTAACGAGTCTGCGGTAAATAAGATCAAGGCTGATTGGGAAATCGAATTACAAACCAACCTTTCTGAGGATTTCTGGAAAAAGGCTCTTGGGGCTGTTAATTCATCTAACACTAACACCTCCAGTCTGGTTAAGAAGGCTCATCAACGCCTCTTTTTCCTGAGGACACTGAAGAGACACCACCTGTCTTCAGCTGTACTGATGAACTTCTACCGCTGTGTGATCGAGAGCATCCTGACCAGTAGTGTCACAGTCTGGTACGGAAACTGCTCTGTCACAGACCGTAAGGCGCTACAGCGGGTGGTAAAAACCGCCCAGCGTATCACAAGGTGTCCACTTCCTGCCATTGAGGAAGTCCAAAGAAAACGCTGTCTGCGGCGAGCTCACAGCATCCTTAAAGACTCCTCCCACCCTGCCCACAGTCTGTTTACCCTCCTGCCCTCCGGTAGGCGCTTCAGAAGCCTCCGGACCAGAACCAGCAGACTGATCATTCAGTCTATGGCGCTGTGCGAGTTTCGACTAGCAGTAGTGGTCTGTCTTTATTCGTCTGTTTTCTAATGTCGTCAGTGTATAATCGACCAGAAACAACCTGATTTATATCTCACTGCTCGTCCCGGACCAGGTATGATCACTGGCAAATTTCTTGAAGTATGTGCAGATCAGTTATGTGATGTTTTTACAGATCTTTTCAACTTGTCACTTACTGTGCACAAGGTCCCCAAGCTGTGGAAGGATTCTATTGTTGTACCTGTGGCTAAGAACAAATCTCCCAAAGAGCTAAATGACCTGAGGCCTGTGGCTCTGACTTCAGTAGTAATGAAGACTTTTGAACAATTGGTCAAAGGAGTTCTGACCAATCATGTTCAGGGCCTGCTTGACCCGATGCAATTTGCATATCAGGCAAACAGAGGTGTGGATGATGCCACTATTACTCTATTTAACTATTTATATAAACATCTTGAGGGTACAAAAACACATGCGAGGCTTTTATTTGTAGATTTCTCCTCAGCTTTTAATACAATCCAACCCCACATTTTAGCAAAGAAACTGCTGTCCCATTTTAACCTTGATGCTGGGTTGGTGAAATGGATCTTGGACTTTTTAACTTGCAGGTCTCAGTCAGTCAGGGCGAATGGTGCCCTATCCGAGAAGCGGCTGTCATCCACAGGCTCACCACAGGGGTGTGTCCTGTCCCCTTTATTGTATATTTTATATACAAACGACTGTAGGAGCACCTATGACAACAGGCATCTCCTGAAGTTTGCGGACGATACTGTTCTAATCAGTCTGCTCCAAGATGGAGAGGTCGATCATGGGCCTGTTGTGAAGGACTTTGTGGAGTGGTGCGACCACCACTTCTTAAAGATCAATGTCAAAAAAACAAAAGAGATGGTCATTGATTTTCAGAAAATCTCCCACTCAACCTTCCCGCCTATGATCAAAGGTACACCTGTGGAGAATGTTGAGTGTTACAAGTACCTGGGCACTGTGATTGACAAAAACTTCACTCCCCTTCACCCTCACACTCCTGTACGCAGCCTCCATTCTTTAAAAGCCAACCTCCTGTCTCCCCCACTTAGAACCAAGCGACGAACCCGGGGGGACAGAGCCATAGCTGCCCCCCTCCCTCTGGAAACTCACTCCCTACACACATTCAACACTGCACTGACCCTTCTACATTCAAATCACTGATCAAAACTCACCTCTCCAAACAAGCTTTTAATCTATGATTGTGATGTGTGTTCTGTTTATCTGTAGCTGCACCTTTATGTTGTTTTATTTATGATTTGTGTGTAATGTTGTAATGTCTCTTAGTCTGTCCTTACTGTTCTGATCCTTCTGTCTTTTTAACAAATGTACAGTGTCTTGAAATTGAAACTTATAAATAAAATGTATTATTATTATTTTACCCCAGACAAACAAAAAGTCACAAAAGCAACAAAGTGAGAAAAGTAAACATATGAAACACTAAAATAATGAAGCTAAAGGGGAAGAAAAAGACAAATAGGAAAGGGTTTGGAATTAATAAATTAGAAACATGTAAACATTTGTACGCAAGTCAGATACTCACCTCATCTTTCTGCTGTTTCTTCCTCTCAGATGTTTCCTCTTGATGTTGCTCTGTGGGTACAGTCGCTCCAGCTTCAGCTCTCTGGTGTGGATGACGTGATGTGCAGTAGCAGCTTTAAATGTCCGTGATAGAGGCGTGGCACTTTCCTTATCAGCAGGATGCAGTTTCATTTCTTAAGAATTTAAACTCAAAGCCTCAATATGTTGCAGGGCTCTCAAGTGTGAGTGTGTGTGTGTGTGTTTGTGTGATTATGGTTAGTGTTGTTTATTGTAGGTGTTAGTGGCAGGTTTTGAGGCCTTCAGCACAGGGGTTGGTGGCTCCCATTTGAAACACTGTGGTTCCAGGCCAGCCATTTTGACTGTCATGATTGGCGAAAGTGTTCCATTCAGTGCCAAGCTGTTTCTTGTTTTGGTCTTGTTTAGGCCGACCATGGAGAAAACCCTCTCTGCGTCCGCATTTGAGTGTGGGAGCACTAAAACTAATGCTGCTATCTTAGATAGCCTCCCAAACTGGCTCAAACCGGTCACCTTTGAAAAAAAGGAACCAACTATTACTCAAATGTTTTGCTTTTATTATGTCAATTAATTATGTGTATGTCAGGTGGCGCCAAATATTTCTTACCTTGCTCTTGGCTGAGGACATGCTCCCCCAAAACTCCTCAACATTAAAGGTGGTGGGATCTTGGGGCATGGGGATCTCCATGAGTTGATACTCCAGGAACTCCTCACTCACCTTGTCCTGTTCCTGTGGCCCATGGAAAGGAAGTAGTTCCTGAAATCTAAAAAGAGCAGAGGCTGAGGCTACTGGCAGGTGGAGGTGTGTGGGAGAATGCCAGATAATCCTGCTAATGGCCTTTCATGCTGAGAGACATTAGGGTGTGGTGTGAGCAGTGCAAAGCCTGTCAGACTCGCAGGTCCCTGGATCTCTGGTTGACCGCCCTCTGCAACGGGTGGCCGCAGATATTCTGGAACTGCCTGTGACATCTCGGGGGAATAGGTGCGTGCTGGTTGTGGAGGATTATTTTACTAAGTTTGTTAATGTGTACGCCCTTCCAAACCAGACTGCTCACACGGTTGCTCACTGTCTTTTTGAGGATTGTGTTTTGGTGCATGGAGTCCCTGAGGTCCTGCACACCGACCAAGGCCGCCAGTTTGAGGCGGACGTGATTCAGGGTCTCTGTCAGATGTTGGGGATCAAGAAAACGCGCACCATGGCATACAATCCGAAGTCGGACGGAATGGTGGAACGCCATAATCGTACTCTGATTGACCAGCTTGCTAAGATGTTGCTCTCTCGTGGGGGCAAATGGGACAGTTATTTAAAACAGGTCGCCTTTGCATACGTGGTATGCATGGTCGGGAGGCGCGTGTCCCTGCTGATGTGCTTGTGCCTGGTGTTGTTTCAGACTCTCGGGGGGCTGGATCTCTGCCATGGTATGTGTCATCCATGGTGGATGGACTGAAGGCTGCTTTCTCAGTCGCCAGGCTCAATGCTGCAGAGGCTCATGAGAGAAAAAAACTGTATTATGACGCTGATGTTTGCCACCGTGCCTATGAGGCGGGAGAGATGGTGTGGTTGAATAATCCCACTGAGAGCCGCACGAAGCTGGCGCCACATTGGAAGGGCCCATACCGGGTCATGGAGGCATTGGCGTCTGGAAGTGAGGCTGCACTGACTTACCGCATCAGCAACCCTCTGGACTCTCTGGAGAGGCCTCAGGTGGTTCACCATGACAGGCTGAAACGTTATACTTTGCCAGTGCCTACAGGGACTGTTGGTGGCTCCCCTCCTACCCTTAAAGTATCTCCTCTTTTGTGGGTTTCGCCACTCCTGTTGTCGCCGCAAATGGTTGAGCAACAATTGGCTGGGGGTGTGGACATGAGTCTGTATGGGGAGTTTTCAGGGCCTGAACTAGTGCAGTCACGCAGGGGGCGTGTCCTGCGACCACCTTCACGTCTTCAGGATTTTGTGAGGTTCTGAGTTTGATGCTTGGTGTTTGTTTCCCTCTTTCTGGGATGTTTTTTTTTTCATGTGTTTTTGCTGATCATGTTAAGTACATTTGGGTGACAACTGTGATACAGAGGGGTTTTTTCATGCTCAGGTTAAATTCTGCTAGGGGACTGTTTTGAGAGGTTTCCTGTTGGTGCCTGTGCCAATGTTTTATGTGAAACGGGGACGTTTCAAGTTGAGGGGGGGACGTATGTAACAGATTGTTGTGTTTGTTATATGTACTGTATATCTCATTCGCTTTTAGAGTGAGGTGTCCCTAAAGGGTTACCGTAGCTGCCGTAAAGCAGTTGTTGTTGTTGTTATCCTGTTACACCGGTACACAGGTGTGTGTGTGTAATAAAGTGGAAGCCGTGGATAAAGAAGCTCCCCGCCTATGTGCCGTTTATTGTTTAAGTGTATCCAGTCCAACGAACCCAGAAAGCTCGGTTACAGAGGTAAGAGAAAAGCTTTGTGAATACGGGTCCTGATCTAGGACTAAAAAACAGGTGTCAGAATAGCTGCTGAAATTAGCAAGAATTCAACTGGCTGGCTAGTTCACACACTCTGGTCAAACTGTTAGCTAATATTACTGATTACCAGCTGACTGGACACAATATTCCCCAACATACAGAAATCAAATGATGAGATGACTTACTGTAATAATATGATATGGTCCTCTTCTCCATAGACTGTAAATATAACGGTCCTGTCCCACGTCGATCAGTCTGTACTTCAGCGAGCGTCTGAATCAAAATGTCATTGGCGTCTTCTTTGTAACCAGAATGTAGCGTTGTTGTAGCAGGAATATCTAAATCTTACCCGGATACAGCAATGCTATTTATTGATTGGCTGTTGGGGTAGCTATATATATATATTTTTTGATTAGCTGGTGCGTGGCAAGCTCCTTCTGATCTCTATGGGAAACCCCCTTGATTCCTATCTGTTCCATTGTTAAAAAAAATAGCGGCGCAACTTGGTGGGCGTTATCCTGGTAATTTATGTGTGAGAAATACAAGGTGTGGCGTGTGAGCGTGTGAACAAGTTGAAATGTGTGTCTCTCACTCCCAATGCGTGAGACTTGAGAGCATTGATGTTGTCAGTTTTGGTGCGCTTTGGCGCCATCTGGAGGTCTCTGAGTGCAACTGCAGTGTCATAAAAACGGTCACGCCTCCCCATCTGACACCACGTGCATTTGTTGACAAACAAAGGGTGAGGAAGCCGGCAGAGACGCTGTGAGAAGATGAGGAACCACGCAGACTCAAAAGGTACAGTAATATTACCAGATTTTGATGGAGCCTGAGTGTCTGCAGCCCGTTGTCCAGTTTGTTTATTCAACTGTTACCATGACAACTATAGGTCGTGGGTAAATGGCTACATAGATCGGTTTGTAAGGTTACAAACTTTTTGGAGACAAAAGTAAAGCTGCTAAACGTGAGACAATGATGACGTCACCGGTAATGATGCAGCTCAATCTGTAATAAATGATGTCTGCAGGGATGTTCATTCTGCCGTATTACAGACTTGTTAGGCAGTAGTATAACCAGTTTGCAACCCTATGTAGAAAGTTATGTTATATAACGGTCTGTTTGTGCATTGCTGATGTAACCCCGTGTGTTCTGGCTCTGTATTTACAGACAAATTAACAGAAACCGATGAATTGTGTTGTGAGCCGGGATCAAACATCTCCCCTGATAAAAGAAAAAACGTGTGATTTAGGAGAGACTACGGGGTTTCCTATTGCGCGAGACGCTAGCTTAACATTCACGACTAATGAATAACTTTATGAATATTATTCAAAACTCCGCAGAACTGATACGGGATGAGTCGAATATGATCAGTATCTGAAAACCACAGTTTGATTTCATCTAAAAAAATACTTTAAAATGTGTTTATCGACGGAGCGTGAATCATCATTAACCTACCTCCGACCAACCTGTCAACGGCTCTGACCACATTCCTCCGTCATCACACACACTGTGGCAATTCTAGAGTCTCTTGGGGATTATTCCTCTTCATTTTACTTTGTTGACTTTCAGAAACTCATTTTGGTTTTCAAAGCAATAATGGATGTGACACTTAGCAGGGCAACAACAATGAGTGCTGTCAGATGTGGCCCCCTTAGGGAGGTTTCCTACTGTCATTTTGGGCCACTGCTTTGGTTTACATTTGTGAGCCCTGAGGGGCCCCTACTGGTCTGGGGCACACACACACACACACACACACACACAGACTCCAGAATAAACATTCAGGAGAATAATGTATAACTCAAAACAAGATATACAATGAAAATCAAGTGTTTTGGGGAAATTCATATGCTGTCAATATCAACCTGTTGCACTGACAGACTATGAGGTTTTTGTTTTTCAACATCGGTTTTCCTTTTATTCCAGGATTCAGCCCAAAACTTCAATTCACCATCAATGATGAGCCGGAGCCCGGAGTGGGGCGGAGTCAGTACAGGAATGCAGCATATAGACAATGTGTGTTATGGAAAATCAACTGGAGAGATACAACAAGTCACAATATACATGGGTAACACTTTACAATAAGGTACACACATTTTGCATACTTACTGGGAGACGAATGGGAAACTAACCACTAGATATAAACCGGAGTGCATATGTGAAAAGGGCTCTAGGTAACCATTAGTTAACAGGTAGATTTGTGTGGTTTATCCAGCTTTCATTATCCGTTAAATAATCATTAGCTACTCTACAACATGTGATGAAGAAGTAATCCATATCTACCCAGTACTTAGTGGTTTTCTAATGGTTACTTGAAACTTTAATCACGTTATTTTTGCATTTCAGCATGAGCATACAAAATAAAGTTTGGGTTTGGTGCTACATTACACAAATTTCCTACCAACATAACTTGAACTGCTCTTCTGCTGTTGTTTGTTTGGAGCGAGAAGTGGTTCATCCATGCCATGATTGATGGTTAGTCTTTCACTGTGCCAAGACACACATGATCAGAACATGTGCTGCTGTGAAATGTTCTTATTCTCCCTGACACAATAAGTGTATAAAAGGCTCAGACAGTAGGTATCGTTCCTGTTAATTGCTCACGCTCCTCCTGCGTGTTGATGACGTAAGCATCTCAAGCTTTTTGCTTCTGCCTTTTCCTTTTCAGTCGCTACATAACACATGACTGTTGACTATGTTTGAACTGTCTGTATTGTTTAAAAATGATTGTAGATGTATAATGGCTGAATAAAATACTCATACATACATGAAGAATTAAAAAAACCTACAATCTACTAACAGGAATCTCAGATCATAATATAATTTTGTTCTCACAAAAACTCTCAAAAACAAGATTTCCCAACTCATACACAACTAGAAGTTGTCATGAGTTCATTCCACAAAACCAAATTCCAAGTCTGGACGCAGCTCTCAAAGAGAGTGACTGGAGTGAAACTCTCATGAGCGTGGAAGCTTGCTGTTATCACCCCAATTTTTAAATCTGGTGATAAAACAGAAATGGCAAATTACTGACCTATCAGTATTCTACCCGTAATCTCCAAAAGAGAAGTGGGTCGCAAAACAACTGAATATACACTTAAATAATGGCCTTAAAATCAAAAGCCTTCTTGATAGGAATGCCTGTGTAGGTGCTGTATTCCTGGACCTCAAGAAGGCTTTTGATACCGTCAACCATACTGTTCTTATCTCAAAATTAACTTGTTACAATTTTTCACAGGAAGCACTACTCTGGTTTGAATCATACTTATCAATTAGAAAACAATGCGTGTCCATCTCTGGCACCAAATCCTCTTACCTTGACTGTCCAACAGGGGTCCCACAAGGCAGTATTTTGGGACCTATTTTATTTACTATTTATATAAATGACCTTCCGGAAGTGTGTAAAAATGTAAACATTCAAATGTATGCTGACGATGCCGTTGTTTTTGCACAGGGCAGAAATACTCATGAAGTCTCACAAATTTTAACAACAGCCATGACCCAAGTGCAAAGCTGGGTCAAAGATTCATGTCTTCAATTAAACGCAAAGAAAACGGTCTGTATGATGTTCACTAAACAGCCAACCAGCCTTCAGCAATCCGGCGTTTACCTGGAAGGTGTAGAGCTTAGTCTAGCTAATGAGTTTAAATATTTAGGCCTAACATTGGACCCAACATTAACATTTAAAAAACACATCAAACAATTAACAAAGACGGTAAATTTTAATATAAACAATTTTAGACAGGTAAGATCCTTTATGAATATAAATGCTGCTCGAATGGTTTTACACTTGATGATTTTTTCACATATTGAATACTGTATAACCACACGGTCACTTTCTGCTGGCACAACACTTAAACCAATACAATCTCTTTTTAAAAAGGCCATAAAAATCTTTGACAAAAAGCCATTTTCGTTTCACCATTGCACTCTTTTAGATAAACATAATTTACTAAATTTCCATAATTTTGTTCATTTTAAAAATGCATGTTTTATATATAAAATTTTGCACAGACTTGCTCCTCCTCCTTTGAAGGACTTTATAAAGCTGAAATCTGCCAGTGGGATCGGCACCAGGGCCACAGCCCGAGGAGACTGTGAGGTCCCATACAGACGCACTACATTCAGACAAACTGTTCTGTCAGTCAAAGGAACTAAATATTGGAATATTCTCCCACTCACAATAAGAGACTCACAAACATATGCATCCTTCAAAACACACCTCAAACAGTGGATAAAAGAAAACCAAGTCTGTGACCACTTTTAACCTTTAACCTCTATTATTGTCTTGTGTCACTTGTGCCTTTGTATTTCATTTGTATTTTATTTGTAATTTGTCTTTCTCTCTTACCTGCCTAGGGACAACAGATGGAAACTAGCACTTCTGCTATAATCTGGCATTTTTACAGCTGTAATTGTTACAGCTGTTCATTCATATGCACTATCCCAAACAAATAAATAAATAAATAAATAAAATAAATGATCAGTTTGCCAGCGTGCGTGTGTTCGGAAAGGAGAGCGGCAGATTATAAATTCACCGTACTCTGCAACATGATGATGAATCAGTTTATGGACGCCATCTTGTAATACTCTTAGTTTACCAGCAGATGGCGCCTGTGCTACTTGTAAACCCAGACAGTAAAGTGTATGTGAAGTTGTTAAGCTGTCTAAAGAGCTAATTTCTTCCAGTTATGTTTGTTGAACTCGAATATTTCTGCCAAATAACTTACTCTAATAATTATAAGGAATATATTATGTTAGAAATGAGTGTTAGTTTTCTATTTAATCTTTGTGCTGGATGTGAACATTGTTATTCATGTCATGTTTGTGACCCTGTATAAACCAGCTCTCTCAGAACGCTCCGTTTTGGTGTGTGTGTCTCTTTAAATGCAATGAGCCCCCCTGAGTTTTCCTAGTAGACATCACTCCTCTGTAGAGAGAATAAAAATGGCGGATCTGCGCAAAAGTTTTGTTCTAGGCTGGGGGTGGAGCCCATGGGTGGAGATACCAGGGGGGAGGGGAGGGGATTTTTTAAAACCAGAATCCCACTGTGACATCACAAGGAGAGCACATTTGAAACTGAGCATTTTTCTCTGTGTTGTAAGACTTATGCAGACCTCAAACAAAGGACTGGATGGGTTTATCAGGTTACCCAAATATATGTTCAAAAACACTGAAGAAGTGGATTTTTCATAATATGTCCCCTTCAGGATTTTAAAAATAATTTAGTGTGATAGGCTTTAGCAGAATTAGGACGCTTATGATCCGACGAGGCTTGAATTTCTAGCTCCGTCCTCCCGATAGTTTAGAACTGAAGAAGGTGAAACCACTGAAACAAACAACTTCAAGACGATTTCTTGGTGTGCACACTGTTCATTTATTGGTATAAAGCTTAAACACAGCTTGAGCAAACAGGAGCATCTTAATATATAATTTTCAGGTCACAGCAAATAAATTTTCACATGAACAATGAGGACTTTAAATATCCAAAGTGAAGCACATTCTTATAAAATCCATTAATTCTAAACACTGAAAATACAGCATTGAAAAAACACAACAGAAGCAAAATACATGATAATCACAATTCACACATTTCTTCATTAAGTATTCACCATGACGACCGTGTTTTACAGAGGACGTCACACCTACCAGGAGCTAGGGTGTAAGAATTAAAGGTCACATATCCTCCTCCTCTTCTACAGTTTAAATGAGTCTCAGAGCTCCTCAAAACATGTGTGTGAAGTTTCTTGTTCTAAATCCACTCTGATCCTGTATTTGATCATGCCTATAAACCCCTCTATTTCAGCCCTGCTCAGAACAGGCTGTTTCTGTGTCTATACCTTTAAATATGCAAATGAGCTGTGTCTGACCACGCCCCCTCTCTGGAAGGGCTTGGGTGTACTCGGTCTTTCTCTCTCCATGTCCTATTGTTTACGGTGAGAAGGCAGACTCAGAGGGCAGAACAAACACCTAGCTGTGGGAGTGTCACCCACCTGGGGGAGGGGCTACTGCCCTTTGTGATGTCATGAAGGGAACTCCGTCCTGAATTAGTAAGTCGTTCCCAACTCTCTCTCTCTCTCTCTCTCTGGTTTCTAACTCTATCCACTGTCCTATCTCTAAATACACGAATAAAAGCCCCAAAATAAAAATAATTAAGAAAATATTAAAAATAAACCTTCCTTTAATTTATTTCAAATAGTTTTGAATAACAAGAAATTAGTTTTTAGTTAGTTTTTATCCTTATTTTTTGGATGCCCTGGAAGAATTGGCCCCCCTCCTGTTTTTTCATTCTTCTTCTGTTGCTCTTTATTACCACATGAAAGCAAAACACCTTTGTAGAAATTAGATGTTGTTTTTTTTTTTGCTTGGACAAAATTGTTCCCCCTAAATTTGCCTCCCTGTCTTTACTGCGTTGGCTCTTGCAGGTTTCTGAGAAACTCCTCTATTTCTCTGCACATTATGCCTCTATCTATAGTCTTCTCCAGCATTCTGATGCTTTTCTTACGGAAGGAAGATATTTCTGGTATTGCTGCTGCCTTCATGTGATACTGTGTCGACCCGTGGGAGTCATTTTGATTAAAGTATAAATGATCTGCATATATGCTGTAAAGCATCTGTTTGTCTTCAGGTTCTGCTGGTTCATTTTTGAGCAGTTTCTGAAATATCTGCTCAGCTTTGGCCTTGCTGTGATGTGACTTTGCATAGATAGTTGCGAGGTCTGTTTCCTTTTTGAGTGAAGAGTGAGGGTAAAGAGAGAGCAGCTCCTCGTGGAGAGCGATTGCTCTGTCCACCGTGCTTTGTTCTGGGGAACTACTGCTTTTATAAACGATCCTCCATCTGTAGCAGAGTGCAACAAATCTCTTCAGATAACGCACATCTGGATGTTCTTTCTGAACTTTCTCTGCCAAATCAATGGCCTCATCAACTGATATGTGGTCTACGTAAAGGTTTAGTAAGGCCCACATGCCACTGCCACTGCAGCACAGAGTGCTCACATTTCCAGCCAACTCACAGACTTCATCTCGAATGTTTTCTCCTTCATTAGCCCGTTGTTCAAGGTAGAGCGCAGCGAGGTGCAAGTTCTCTGGATCCCGTTCCTTGGCTTGTCTCATTTTCTCCAACAGGTCAGGGTCCAGCCTTGGGTCACTGAAGTTTTGGGCATTCTTTAACCATATGACATAGCTGGTGTTCCAATCCACCATGTCCGGCTGCATCCTGGCAGCTTTCTCGTAGTAATCAACAACCAGATTCATGTCCTCTCCGAAGAACATCAGGGTCCAGGCCTTTTCAGCGTAGATCTCTGGATGGAGGTCGTCCTGGGATGGAGATGGGTATTTTTCCATCAGGGCATCAACCTTTGACAGGTAAGCCTGACTCTCCTCTTGATCTCCCATGTGGTGGTGCAGCCAGGCCAGGTTCCCGTAGTTCACCACTAACCAAGGACCCTCATCTGCATCTCTCAGCTTGTTGAGGGTCTCTGCAGCCTTCTGGAACAAACTCTTAGCCTCTTCATTTAACCCCAGTTTATACTGAATGATCCCCCACAGGTTGTAAATGTGGCCCAGCCATTGATTTCCCTCCTCTGTGCTGAAGTCCTCCATCTTGTCTGTGAGACGTAAAAGTTTCGGCCTGCTGCGGTCCAGGTTCCAGGTGAAGTGGCACTGCAGGGACTCCAGTGTGGTTTGACTCTGAGCAGCACTGATGGAGAATAAAAAACAAACATTTAAACACATCAGCAGCTAGTTTTGACTCTTGTGTTCTTGTTCGTTATGTCTCGTCTCGCCGTGTCTCCTCTACTCTTCTAAACCTGAGCTGTCAATCACCTTTATTACCCTATTATATAGTCAGATAATTAAGTAAACTTCTCAGATAAATAAAAAACAGACTAAATTATTTGGTGGACATCACTGCATGGGCTCAGGAACACTTCCAGGAGACATAGTCTGTGAACACAGCTCATCTCTGGATTCACAATGTTAGCTGAAACCCTACCATGTGTAGGGTTGCCACCTTCCAAGCAGGAAAATAAGGGACACCCAGCAGCGGGGTGCAACTCAGTAGGGGCCTGACCACCACTGGCCCAACAGTGGGGTGGGGCACCAGTTGTAAAACGTGGTTTTAATGAAGTAATAAGAGTCATACTTAAATTATAATTATTAATTAACGCTTTTTTTTCTGAAATAATTTACAAAAACGCAAAACTTCAGTGTAAAGGCAGATACAGTAATGTATGCACAATGAAATGCACCTAACACGACTTCAGCAGATGATTACTACTAGCTATTTAATTTACAACTTAACTTAAAGTTCAAATAAAGTTATTAACTTAACATTAATTCATTAACAGAGTATTATTGAAGTGCTTTTGACACTGCTGTAACATAGAGAGGAGGATGACAGGTTTTTAATTAAATAAACAGTAAGAATTTAATAGTATTTTCATTCATTCATTCTGTCCTTCTGTCTTTCGTTTTTGTTGTTTTCTCATGAAATCATGAATGATACTATTAATATGGTTTTGAACTATTTTCTTATTGTATTAATTAAGTGTCTACTGTCGATATATTGATGTTGTATTGATGATATCTCGCCCAGGTCATACTGTGAATACAGATTTGGCTAAAATAAATGTCATCTTTTTTTTTTTGTACCGAAAAATATTCACACTATCCAAACTATACTGGAATAACCTATCTATAAACATGGGAGAAAATATATTAAGTAGGCCTACAATAGTTTCCTTTACATTATATTAATTCAGTATACTGAACTTTCGTGGTCATTCAGTAGGCATTTTTGAGGTCCACGCAGTATACTGAACATTTCAGTATGGATACTAACTTCCGGGTTTCATGCAGTATGGATCGGATGCGTGCTTTCAGGAAATGAATTGTATACTAACTCCCACAATGCTGTGCGAAATTAAACGTAAATCAAAACAAACGAGCGTGGATTAATTGAATAAATATTTAATCTAGAGTTAAAGTCCCGACTGAAATCACTACTTTTAATTAACAACAGAAAATATAACAAATATCTGCATTATTATAAAACCTTTCTCCCTCTATTTAAATAATGATGTCACTATTTAAATGCATCTTTATTGGTTTATTTTATATTCTGTATATTACTGTCTTTCATTTGTTCTTTATGTACTGTGTGTTATTTAGTTATTTAATCTGCCTTTTACTTGATTTACATTGTGATATTGTTTTTTGTTTACCTGACTGTATATGAGCATTACTCTTCTTGAATAAAGATAAACAAAAAAAAACGAACAAAAAAACGGGTGAATGCGGCCGGTTCGGGAAACGTAAATGACGTCACTTCCATACTGAATGAATCAGACGAAGTAGGAACAAATATCTGCCTACTGTGTGTGCATACTGAATAGAAGGTACTAACAGTATGCAGCACGGATAGTACGTACTGCATACTGCCTACTGCCTACTGAAAGATTGAGTATGTACTTGGCAATTCGGATACAGCCCTGCAGACATGTTTCCTTCTGACTCCTATGACTTTCTCTCACACAATCACTGACGAGCTCTCATTGCTTATGCCAAAAAAGAACCAAACAAACCAACGGACGCTCCGAGGAGGCGGGAACTAGCCGGCTGAATCGGGCTGAATGATGCTGAGTTCAAGGCATCTTGGAAATACGGGACAAACCGTGTCTCGTATTGATTCAAAACGGGACGCAATATCAAAGTGTAAAATACGGGACGATTCCGTATTTTAAGGGACGGGTGGCGACCCTAACCATGTGTCATGATTTGGTTTTGTATTTGAGTTTCCGTGTTTTATCCCAGTGTTGCTGGTTTTTCCCTTGTGTGTTTCCTAGTTTTGTCTTCAGTGTTTTCTGTTTTATTTTGTCATTTATTATCCTCGTGTATCTCTGTGTTCTAGTGTGTTTTGTTAGATTTCTTGAGTTCTGTGTGTCTTTAGTGTTTCATGATTTAGTTTGTAGTTGTCCTCAGTGTTTCTTGTATTCCTGCCTCTGTGTGTTTCCCAGTGTGTTTGCCCTGATTGTCTTCACCTGTGTCATTAGTCTCACCTGTGTCTGATTACCCCATGTCTATTTAGTCTCTGTGTTTCTTCCCTTCTGTGGCAGTTCGTTGGATGTGTTTGTCGGTGCGAATGTTATGTCAGTGTACCGGTGGCTCCCTGTTTTTGAGCCCTGTGTTTTTGTTGAACTTGTTGAAGTAAGTTTTTGTTTGGCTTTTTGTTAAAATA
This sequence comes from Labrus mixtus, assembly GCF_963584025.1. Classification (NCBI taxonomy): domain Eukaryota; kingdom Metazoa; phylum Chordata; class Actinopteri; order Labriformes; family Labridae; genus Labrus; species Labrus mixtus. The sequence continues at coordinate 32,322,139 of NC_083614.1, read as the reverse complement.
AATAGTTTAGTTAATTCTGCATTTGGGTCCACACCTCCTTGTTTTTCAATTGTGACACCATGCAAAGCGCAAGCTGTATATAAACCAGATCCAGAAACATTGCTGGCTCTCCTTGGGCCTGAGGTCGTTTAAAATGGACTAAGTCGAAGTGGAACACTGTCCTGAGGTCTGACAATTTGAAATCTTTTTAGAAAAAATGGACGCTGCATCCTCCGGGGCTAAAGAGGAGAGGGACCATCTGGCTTGTTATCAGCGCTCAGATAAAAAAAAAAAACAGCACCTGTGATGGTATGGGGGTGCATGGGTAAACTGCACATCTGTCAAGGCTCCATTAATGCTGAACCATACATACAGGTTTTGGAGCAACATATGCTACCAAATAGAAAACCTCTTTTCTGGGAAGGCCTTGTTTATTGCAGCAGCATAATGTCAAACCACATTCTGCACAGTGACAACAGAATGGCTCATAAGTCAAAAGCCTCATTTCCACCTAGCGGTCCGGTCAGAGGTCTGCACCTCCAAGGTCGCCCATGGGGGCCGAAAATCCAAAACAGCATTGAAATAACTCTCGAAATCTGCAGGATATTTAATCTTGCCGTGTTTTCTGTTTGTCCTTTATTACTGCTGTCAGACGGAAAGTGACGGTTCTTTTAACCAATCAACGGACTGCGGTTTGTCTCGCTCCAACCTTCAGGGTCGGATTGGTACACTTGGCACCTAATGTGGATCTAATGTGTTTGGATTAAATCTTTTATTGGATGTAAACTGTTGGGACTCAGTTTGATGGATTATTATGATCAGGAGAGTTCAGTAAACCTTCAAACGGTTAAAAGGTGTTGTTTGTTTGTCGGTGGTCTGACAGATGGGTAGATTGTGACTGCTGTTGTGGTCTGACCTGCACACACTGGGCCGTTTGAGTAACAGGGTCAAATATGCTGGTGCATGACCGTTTATGTTTTCATAATTACACAAAATTACCTGGCAATTGTCTGTTTTGTCTTATTTTGTAGTCTGCAGCCCCTTCTTTCTTGACAACAACACAGAGTTCAGACCAGGAGGCAGAGCTGCAGTCTTAAACGCTTCTCTGCGCCTCCCTTAGATCTCTCTCCCAGTCACTATAGCTGTAATTCGAACTGTAGTTATACTACAGGTACTGTGTTTTTATAAGTCATCCAAACGTAGAAAAAAAAGGCGTAAATCGTCAAAATCTCATTAGAATCAAAACTACGAATACGATTTTGCAAAAAAATCAGAATATTCACTGCAGACTTTTGAACATTAGTCCTTAGCATCCAAATCTCGTTTAGTGAATGATCTGATATCAGATCAGCATATTGATTTACTTTGTTTGACTGAAACCTGGCTGTGTCGAGATGAATTCAAATTCAATTCAAATTCGAATTCAAAAAACTTTATTTGTCCCCGGGGGGCAATTCAAAGGCACACAGAGCAATGAATTAACAACAGTGCAAGTAAACAAAACATTTTAACCTAAATATAAAGTGTCAATTTAAATACAACTTAAACTTAACTTAAAAATACAAAATATAAAACAGTAGATATAAGTGGACAGTGATCGGACTAACAGATGTAAACAGACCTATGTGCAGTAAACGAGAAATAAATATATATATACAGAGCTATGTGCAAGTAGGCAAATACTAGATGATAAGTTATTAAGGTGCATGGTGAATAATAATGGAACAACAGAACTAATATATACAATATAACTGTAAGGTAAAAATGAGATAAATAAAGTGACCGTAGTGCGCTGATGGATAAGAACAACAGGAATAAATTAACCAGAACTGTATGAATACTGATATAAGATGGATAGAATAAAGTGATGTAATGCATGAGACCAGATAAAGCAGAGGCAGTTAAGGTGCACGGCAAATATAAAGGAAGTAAAAAAGCAAAGTTCACGGCTGAGAGTCTGCATTGGGTGAGAGGTGTTGGTGTCTGTTGGGGGGTTAGGAGTTGAGGAGCTGGACAGCCCTGGGAACAAAGGTTGCTCTTCTCCTCTGTGTCCTGCAGCAGGGACAGCGAAGCTGGCGTCCTGAGGGGAGCCACTCAAACGCTGACTATCTGTAAATCTCAGTCACTAACCACCTACTTTCCTGGGAGCTCTTGAGCTCTCTTAGGCTCCTCGAGATCGTTGGTTGACGGCCTGCCAGAACAACCCTCCCCCCCACCGGATTGTTGATGGACGGCCTGCCAGAACAACCCCCCTCCCCACCGGATTGTTGATGGACGGCTTGCCTCCCCCCACCCCCTTGCTCCCTATCCCTCTTCCTGCATCTTATCCCATCTCTCCCCCTATCCCCTTCCAAGCAGTCTAGGCCTGTGAAGGCTGTTTCGTCATGAGCCGGGGATCCGGCCAAAGATTTCTGCCTTTTAATAAGACAGTTTTTTCTTACTACTGTAACTTTTGCTGCTTTGCTAAAGTGCTCATGATGGATAGGCCGGATCTTTGTAACATAGCAATAAGTAAGGTCTTTTTACCTGCTCTTTTGTAATGTTAAAAGACAAAGAGTAAGGTATTTTACCTGCTTTTTGTAAAGTGTCTCGAGATAACACTTGTTATGAGTTGACGCTATACAAATAAAAATTGATTGACTGATTGATTGATTCTTTGGTTAGTATTATGTATCCGTTTTGCCCCCTCCCCTCTGCCCTTTTGTACAATTTCCAGTGGGAGAGGTGGGTGTCCATTGTTTTGCCTAAGTGAGAGAAACAATTAAACAAGTCATCATAGAATAAATTGTTATTCCAAGTCTAGAAGACAAACAGTTTAATGACGTGGTTAATCTCTTATGTTGCAAAAACAACTACAAAACATTTGACGATTAGTCGACGATGTAAATCCGTTGGGGGGACAGGCCTACTGCAGAGTGGTAAACATGACCCTGTCACAACTTTTTTTAAATGTGTTACTGGCATAAAATATAAAATGGGCACATCATACTTTTCCAAAAAACATTGAAATGTCTCAGTTTCAACAGTTGTCTGTGTTATTTTCAATTCATAAATTTTTATCTTATCATTTTACACAACGTCCGACTTCTATTGAACCATCAATCAATCAATCAACTTTTATTTGTATAGCGTCAACTCATAACAAGTGTTATCTCGAGACACTTTACAAGAAGCAGATAAAATACCTTACTCATTGTCTGTTAACATTACAAAAGAGCAGGTAAAAGACCTTACTCATTGTTATGTTACAAAAGAGCAGGTAAAAGACCTTACTTATTGTTATGTTACAAAAAGCAGGTAAAAAGATCCAGCCTATCCATCATGAGCACTTGTGGGGTTGTTTGTTCTTACCATATACTTCCTGTGCAGAGGTTTACGCAGAGGCCTCTGGTAAACAGGATATGGGCTTGGTGCGATCTGAACAGCGATATTTCAGCAACTGTCGCAGTTTTATTTTAACACATGAGCACAATACATTTTCCATTACACATTCCACCTCTTCAATAAAACCCCCCAGAAAAATCAGTCGTAATGATGATTACTTAAAAGGAAACACAAATTAAAATCATCCCTCACCCTGCACACTCAAAAAGACCACATCATCACCTCAAACTGGCCTTTGAATACTCGCTCTCTCAACAATAAAAGCCTCATTCTCCATGACTTCATAACCGACACCAATAATGGACTCCCTTTTTCTCACCGAAACCTGGCAAAATGCCATGGACTATTCCTCACTAAACTAAACCACAAACACAGGATACACATACATCGACAAACCCCGTCCCGATGGACAGGGTGGTGGTGTTGCTGCTGTTTACAGGAAGAACATTCAAACTAGCACCATTCCCAACCCTGCAGTTGACTCCTTTGAACACATTGTTTTCAAACTCTCTGGTCCTACTCCCCTGGTCACTGCTGTAATCTATCGCCCCCCCGAAACCAAACCCTTCTTTTTTCAGTTATTTATGACTTTCTTACCCAACTCTGCTCAATTTCAACTTCTGTTTTGCTCCTTGGGGATTTTGACTTCCACATCAATGACAAATAGACTGCGAAATAATTCCTGGACCTACTTCACTGCCTCAACTTTCACAACAGACACATTCTGGACTGGACACAATCCATCAACTGTCAAGTCTCAACCTCAACATCTCCAACCATCTGGTTATAAACATGGACATTGACATCCCTCTTCCCTCTCCAAAGCTAAAACAAAAAATCTCCTTCAGAAACGTAAATTCAGTCGACCCCTCAGCTTTATCAGCCTCTATAACCAGCAAAATCCCCCCCCCTCCCTCTGAACTCATCACTTACTATAACAACACACTCTCCTTCTGTCTAGATCAACTGGCTAAACTTAAAACTAAAACTCTCTCATTCACACACTTTGCACCCTGATACACTCTCAAACTCCATAAAATGAAATCCCACAAACGCCAGCTGACTACCTCAGACAATACAAAGAAGCTCTCAGCGCAGCCCGGTCCACCTATTACTCACACCTAATCCACTCAGGCTCATCCAACCCCAAGGCTCTCTTCTCTACAATAAACAAACTCTTCAAGCCCAGTGACAACACCTCTTCCTCCTTCACAGTTGACAAATGCGATGCTTTTCTTTTATTATTCCAATCCAAAACTGACACCATTTACAGCAGCTTCAACACTCTCACTGTCCCCTCTTCATCCCTACCCGCATCCCCCCGCCTCATCACCCAACCTCTGTGTCAGTTCTCCCCTGTGTCCCCAAATGAGCTATCCATCATCACCACTAGCATTTACCACCACTAAGTCCTCCACCAGTACTCTCGACCCCATCCCATCAAGTCTTGTCAAAAACGATCTCCCGGCCATCTCGCCACTCATAACCTCAATCATCAACTCCTCCCTCTGCTCTTGTTCAGTACCCAAAACACCCAAACTGGCAGACGTCACCCCCATCCTCAAGAAACCTGGACTCAAAACCGACAGCATGTGAAACTTCCGCCCCATCTCCAACCTCTGCTTTCTGTCAAAAATACTGGAACGTGTTGTCTCCTACCCAGATCAAATCCCACCTCTCCTCCAATAACCTGTTTGAACCATTCCAGTCAGGCTTCCCAGCACAGCACAGAAACAGCTCTCCTCAAAGTCACCAACGACCTCCTCAACATCCTCAACATCCTCGGCCTCACTGCAGCCCCTGACACCATCAGCCACAGTATTCTTCTATCCAGCTTAGAACACTCACTCAACATCACTGGCACTGCTCTTTCCTGGTTAAAATCCTACCTCACCGACAGACAACAGTTTATCAAAATCCATCTTTAACTTGTTTTTATTAATATTAGCTTAATGTGATACACCTGATACCCTTCTGTTACTAAAGATGATCATCCAAAGTCCTTAATAAACTCCAAAACATCTAGGACTCTGCTGCACCCCTTCTCACCCACACCCGATCCAGTGAACACATCGCCCCTGTCCTACATATCTCCACTGGGTCCCTGTCCTGTACCGTATCCAATTCAAAATCCTTCTCCTTACACATAAAGCCCTAGACCACCAGGCCCCCTCCTACCTCACAGCTCACCCTCACACTCCTGTACGCAGCCTCCATTCTTTAAAAGCCAACCTCCTGTCTCCCCCACTTAGAACCAAGCGACGAACCCGGGGGGACAGAGCCATAGCTGCCCCCCTCCCTCTGGAAACTCACTCCCTACACACATTCAACACTGCACTGACCCTTCTACATTCAAATCACTGATCAAAACTCACCTCTCCAAACAAGCTTTTAATCTATGATTGTGATGTGTGTTCTGTTTATCTGTAGCTGCACCTTTATGTTGTTTTATTTATGATTTGTGTGTAATGTTGTAATGTCTCTTAGTCTGTCCTTACTGTTCTGATCCTTCTGTCTTTTTAACAAATGTACAGTGTCTTGAAATTGAAACTCATAAATAAAATGTATTATTATTATTTTACCCCAGACAAACAAAAAGTCACAAAAGCAACAAAGTGAGAAAAGTAAACGTGTGAAACACTAAAATAATGAAGCTAAAGGGGAAGAAAAAGACAAATAGGAAAGAGTTTGGAATTAATAAATTAGAAACATGTAAACATTCGTATGCAAGTCAGATACTCACCTCATCTTTCTGCTGTTTCTTCCTCTCAGATGTTTCCTCTTGAAGTTGCTCTCTGGTTACAGTCGCTCCAGGTTCAGCTCTCTAGTGTGGATGACGTGATGTGCAGTAGCAGCTTTAAATGTCCATGATAGAGGCGTGGCACTTTCCTTATCAGCAGGATGTTATGTGACTTTCCTTTCCTTTCTTAAAAATTAAAAATCAAAGCCTCAATATGTTGTCAGTTTTGGTGCGCTTTGGCGCCATCTGGAGGTCTCTGAGTGCAACTGCAGTGTCATAAAAACGGTCACGCCTCCCCCTCTGACACCACGTGCATTTGTTGACAAACAAAGGGTGAGGAAGCCGGCAGAGACGCTGTGAGAAGATGAGGAACCACGCAGACTCAAAAGGTACAGTAATATTACCAGATTTTGATGGAGCCTGAGTGTCTGCAGCCCGTTGTCCAGTTTGTTTATTCAACTGTTACCATGACAACTATAGGTCGTGGGTAAATGGCTACATAGATCGGTTTGTCAGGTTACAAACTTTTTGGAGACAAAAGTAAAGCTGCTAAACGTGAGACAATGATGACGTCACCGGTAATGATGCAGCTGAATCTGTAATAAATGATGTCTGCAGGGATGTTCATTCTGCCGTATTACAGACTTGTTAGGCAGTAGTATAACCAGTTTGCAACCCTATGTAGAAAGTTACGTTATATAACGGTCTGTTTGTGCATTGCTGATGTAACCCCGTGTGTTCTGGCTCTGTATTTACAGACAAATTAACAGAAACCGATGAATTGTGTTGTGAGCCGGGATCAAACATCTCCCCTGATAAAAGAAAAAACGCGTGATTTAGGAGAGACAACGGGGTTTCCTATTGCGCGAGACGCTAGCTTAACATTCAGTACATTAGCCGTTAACATTCACGACTAATGAATAACTTTATGAATATTATTCAAAACTCCGCAGAACTGATACGGGATGAGTCGAATATGATCAGTAACTGAAAACCACAGTTTGATTTCATCTAAACAACTAAAAATATACTTTAAAATGTGTTTATCGACGGAGCGTGAATCATCATTAACCTACCGCCGACCAAGCTGTCAACGGCTCTGACCACATTCCTCCGTCATCACACACACTGTGGCAATTCTAGAGTCTCTTGGGGATTATTCCTCTTCATTTTACTTTGTTGACTTTCAGAAACTCATTTTGGTTTTCAAAGCAATAATGGATGTGACACTTAGCAGGGCAACAACAGTGAGTGCTGTCAGATGGGGCCCCCTTAGGGAGGTTTCCTACTGTCATTTTGGGCCACTGCTTTGGTTTACATTTGTGAGCCCTGAGGGGCCCCTACTGGTCTGGGGCCCCAAGCAGTTGGGGTACACACACACACACACACACACACACACACACACACACACAGAGTCCAGAATAAACATTCAGGAGAATGATGTATAACTCAAAACAAGATATACAATGAAAAACAAGTGTTTTGGGGAAATTCATATGCTGTCAATATCAACCTGTTGCACTGACAGAGTATGAGGTTTTTGTTTTTCAACATCGGTTTTCCTTTTATTCCAGGATTCAGCCCAAATCAATTGTATATATACAATACAATACAATATATAATTGTATTGTTTAAAAATGATTGTATATGTATAATGGCTGAATAAAATACTCATACATACATGATCAGTTTGCCAGCGTGCGTGTGTTCGGAGAGGAGAGCGGCAGATTATAAATTCACTGTACTCTGCAACATGATGATGAATCAGTTTATGGACGCCATCTTGTAATACTCTTAGTTTACCAGCAGATGGCGCCTGTGCTACTTGTAAACCCAGACAGTAAAGTGTATGTGAAGTTGTTAATCTGTCTAAAGAGCTAATTTCTTCCAGTTGTGTTTGTTGAACTCGAATATAAGATAAAATAAGATAATCCTTTATTTATCCCACAACAGGGAAATTTACAGTGTTACAGCAGCAAAGAGCAAAGATTGCAAACAAAAAGTGAACACAGTACAATTTAAATATAAAAAGAAAAAATTAAGAATGTACAAAAAAATAGATACTAAAAAATAGATTTAAAAGATAAAAAATAGATCAGCTATTTGACAAAAGTGTAGTCTGTAATATTCAGTGTAACACAGACACAGCACAGTGGTTTGATCAACATAATATAACATTAATATAACATTATTATTGCACAAAGTCAGAGTGAATTTTTCGGTTGTGTGTGTGTTTTGTGATCTACTGGGAGCAGGCTTGGTTAAACAGTCTGACTGCAGCAGGAAGGAAGGACCTGCGGTATCTCTCCTTCTGACACCGCGGGTGGCGAAGCCTGCCGCTGAAGGAGCTGCCCAGAGCTGTTACAGTTCCATGCAGGGGGTGGGAAACGTTCTCCATCAGGGTTGATAGCTTTGCCATCATCCTTCTGTCTCCCACCACCTCAACAGGGTCCAGGGGGCAGCCCAGGACAGAGCTGGCCTTCTTCACCAGTTTGTTTAGTCTGTTCCTGTCTGCAGCCGTAGTGCTGCTGCTCCAGCAGACCACTCCGTACAGGATGGCTGATGCCACCACAGAGTCATAAAAAGTCCTCAGGAGTGCTCCCTGCACACCGAAGGACCTGAGTCTCCTCAGCAAATGAAGTCTGCTCTGGCCTTTCTTGTAGAGAGCTTGTGTGTTATTAGTCCAGTCCAGCTTATTGTTCAGGTGAACACCCAGGTACTTACTGTATAAGAGTCCACTATGTCAATGTCCTTTCCCTGGATGTTCACCGGTGTGGGAGAAGTGGGTCTGCGCCTGCGGAAGTCCACCACCAGCTCTTTGGTTTTACCCGCGTTGATCTGGAGGCAGTTCCGCTGGCACCAGTCCACAAAGTCCAGGTTGAGTTCTCTGTACTCCCCCTCGTCCCCATCAGTGATGAGGCAGACAATGGCAGAGTCATCAGAGAACTTCTGCAGGTGACAGTTAGGTGTCTTATGGGAGAAGTCTGCAGTGTACAGGGTGAAAAGGAAGGGAGCCAAGACGGCCCCCTGTGGGGCCCCTGTGCAGCAGATGACCCGGTCAGACACACAGTCCCGTGTCCTCACAAACTGTGGCCGGTTGGTCAGATAGTCCAGCAGCCAGGATGTGAGGTGCAGGTCGACTCCTGTGTGTTCCAGCTTGTCCCTCAGAAGCATGGGCTGTATGGTGTTGAAAGCACTGGAGAAATCATAGAACATGATCCTCACAGTGCTCCCAGCCCTCTCCAGGTCTGAGAGAGATGTCTGCGTGAGGTAGATGACAGCATCATCCACCCCGATGCCTGGCCGATAGGCGAACTGCAGTGGGTCCATTGATGAGCTCACCAGGGGGCGCAGATGGTGAAGGACCAACCTCTCCAAGGTCTTCATCAGGTGTGACGTCAGTGCCACTGGCCTGTCGTGGTTGAAGTCCTTGGGGCGGGATATCTTTGGCACCGGTACCACGCAGGATGTCTTCCAGAGCTCTGGTACTCTCCCCAGTTTCAGGCTCAAGTTGAACATGTGCTCCATAACCCCACAGAGCTGGTCTGCACAGGATTTGAGGAGCCTGGAGCTGATGCCGTCCGGACCAACTGCCTTTCTGACCTTCAGCTTCCTCAGTTCTCTGTTCACCTGGGCTGTTGTGAGTGACAGGCTGGAGCAGGGGGGCTGTGTGCTGGAAGGTGTGGGGGTGGTGATGGGGTTGATGATGGGGGAGCAGAGAGTGATGTGCAGGGGGGTGAGGTGGGGGTTGTGCAGTCAGCAGCGGGGGCAGACGGTGGTCGTTGCAGCAGAGTGGAATGGGTAGGGGGAGGGGTGGATGGCTGTTCAAATCTGTTAAAGAAAGTGTTCAGGTCATTCACCCACTCCTGATCCCTAACCAGTTCAGTGTTGGAGTCCTTGTGACCTGAAATGGTTTTCAGGCCTTTCCAGACTCCGCTGACATTCTTCTGCTGCAGCTGTTCCTCCATCTTCCTCCTGTAGATGCGTTTCCCCTCCCTGATCTTCCTCCTCAGCTCTCTCTGCACAGTCTTCATCTCCTCCTTGTCTCCTGACCTAAAAGCCCTCTTTTTGTCCTTGAGGAGGACCTTTATTTCAGGAGTAATCCACGGTTTGCTGTTGGCAAAACAACGTACAGTCCTGGTGGGTACGGTGTGATCCACACAGAAATTAATATAGTCTGTAATGCAGTGTGTGAGACTGTCAATGTTCTCCCCATGGTCATCACAGAACACTTCCCACGCAGTTGTCTCAAAACAGTCCTTAAGAGCCTCTTCCGTCTCATCGGACCATCTTTTAACAGTGCGGGTGACAGCTGGTTGTCTGTGTACCAGAGCTTTGTACACAGGCAGGAGGTACACCAGGTTGTGATCTGATCTTCCAAGGGGAGGGAGAGGAGATGAGGTGTATGCCTCCTTGGTGTTGGCATAGAAAAGGTCCAGTATTTTATTGTCTCTGGTGTGGCAGGTGACATATTGTGTGAAGGTGGGCAGGGTAGAGGAAGGAGAGGTATGATTAAAGTCCCCAGTAATAAGGAAGAGGGCCTGTGGGTGCTGTGTCTGCAGCCTGTTTGTTAATGAGTGCAGGACATCACACGCCGAGCTGGCATTAGCAGAGGGGGGAACATACGCAGCTATCGCTATAACATGCGAGAATTCCCGCGGCAGATAGTAAGGTCTCATGCTAACAGCTAGCAGTTCAATGTCCTTACTGCAGTGTTGTTCTTTGATAGTGATGTGCCCCGGATTACACCATCTATCGTTCACAAACACCGCCAGCCCTCCTCCCTTCCTCCTACCGCTCTCCTTTGTCCTGTCAGCCCACATCAGCTGAAAACCATCCAGCTTAGCATTTGAGTCCGGTGTTAGCTCCGTTAGCCAGGTCTCCGTGAACAGCATTAGGCTACATTCCCCATATTCCCTCTGATGCCGGGTTAGCACCGCTAGCTCGTCCATCTTATTGGGAAGAGATCTTACATTCCCGGTGATGACCGAGGGAAGGACGGGTTTGAAACGTCTCCTCTTGTTCACTTTACCCCGGCGTGGCAACCCCGTCTCCGTCTCCGTCTCCTCAGCTCGCGGGGAACATCGGGTCTTTCGCCGGTTAGCTTCGCAGTGCTACGGAGGGCTAACAGCTGATCGCAGGTGTAAACAATAGAGCCACTGCTACACGAGACCTCCGCGGTCCAAGATGTAAACAGTAGGTTGAAAAAACAGAAATACCAGTGCAAACTCAACAAGAGTTGTGTCCATCTTGTGGTAGTGGATTATGGAAGTAATAAACAAAAATAAGCTAGAAAAAAGTAAGAAAAAATAAGGAAAAAACCCTGGAGCTGCTGTAACATGCGACCACTCGTGCGGCGCTCGTACGCCGCTGCTACTATTCAATATAGAATATTTCTGCCAAATAACTTACTCTAATAATTATAAGGAATATATTATGTTAGAAATGAGTGTTAGTTTTCTATTTAATCTTTGTGCTGGATGTGAACATTGTTATTCATGTCATGTTTGTGACCCTGTATAAACGAGCTCTCTCAGAACGCTCCGTTTTGGTGTGTGTGTCTCTTTAAATGCAATGAGCCCCCCTGAGTTTTCCAGGTAGACATCACTCCTCTGTAGAGAGAATAAAAATGGAGGACCTGCGCAAAAGTTTTGCTCTAGGCTGGGGGTGGAGTCCATGGGTGGAGATACCAGGGGGGGAGGGGAGGGTAATTTTTTAAACCAGAATCCCACTGTGTCATCACAAGGAGAGCACATTTGAAACAGAGCATTTTTCTCTCTGTTGTAAGACTTATGCAGACCTCAAACAAAGGACTGGATGGGTTTATCAGGTTACCCAAATATATGTTCAGAAACACTAAAAGTGGATTTTTAATAATGTGTCCCCTTCAAGATTTTAAAAATCGTTTAGTGTGATAGGCTTTAGCAGAATTAGGACGCTTATGATCTGACGAGGCTTAAATTTCTAGCGCCGTCCTCCCGATAGTTTAGAACTGAAGAAGGTGAAACCACTGAAACAAACAACTTCAAGACGATTTCTTGGTGTGCACACTGTTCATTTATTGGTTTGAAGCTTAAACACAGCTTGAGCAAACAGGAGCATCTTAATATATAATTTTCAGGTCACAGCAAATAAAATTTCACATGAACAATGAGGACTTTAAATATCCAAAGTGAAGCACATTCTTATAAAATCCATTAATTATAAAAACTGAAAATACAGCATTGAAAAAACACAACAGAAGCAAAATACATGATAATCACAATTCACACATTTCTTCATTAAGTATTCACCATGACGACCGTGTTTTACAGAGGACGTCACACCTACCAGGAGCTAGGGTGTAAGATTTAAAGGTCACATATTCTCCTCCTCTTCTTCAGTTTAAAAAAGTCTCAGAGCTTCCAAAAACATGTGTGAAGTTTCTTGTTCTAAATCCACTCTGGATGCAAGGGGCTACTGCCCTTTGTGATGTCATGAAGGGAACTCCGTCCTGAATTAGTAAGTCGTTCCCGACTCTCTCTCTCTCTCTCTCTCTCTCCTGTTTCTAACTCTATCCACTGTTTCTAACTCTATCCACTGTCCTATCTCTAAATAAACGCATAAAAGCCCAAAAATAAAAAATAATTAAGAAAATAATTAAAATAAACCTTCCTTTAATTTATTTCAAATAGTTTTGAATGACAGGAAATTAGTTTTTAGTTAGTTTTTATACTTGGCCCCCTCCTGTTTTTCATTCTTCTTCAGGATTCTTTTGCTCTTTATTACCACATGAAAGCAAAACACCTTCGTAGAAATTAGTTGTTTTTTTTTGCTTGGACAAAATTGTTCCCCCTAAATTTGCCTCCCTGTCTTTATTGCGTTGGCTCTTGCAGGTTTCTGAGAAACTCTTTTATTTCTCTGCACATTATGCCTCTGTCTATAGTCTTCTCCAGGATTCCGATGCTTTTCTTACGGAAGTAGGATTTTTTTGGTATTGCTGCTGCCTTCATGTGATACTGTGTCGACCCGTGGTGCTCTTTTTGATTAAAGTATAAATGATCTGCATATATGCTGTAAAGCATCTGTTTGTCTTCAGGTTCTGCTGGTTCATTTTTGAGCAGTTTCTGAAATATCTGCTCAGCTTTGGCCTTGCTGTGACGTGACTTTGCATAGATAATTGCGAGGTCTGTTTCCTTTTTGAGTGAAGAGTGAGGGTAAAGAGAGATCAGCTCCTCGTGGAGAGCGATTGCTCTGTCCATCATGCTTTGTTCTGGATCAGGGTAATTTCTGCTTTTATAAACGATCCTCGATCTGTAGCAGAACGCAACACATCTCTTCAGATAATGCACATCTGGATGTTCTTTCAGAACTTTCTCTGCCAAATCAATGGCGTCATCAACAGATATGTGGTCTATGTAAAGGTTTAGTAAGGCCCACATGCCACTGCCACTGCAGCACAGAGTGCTCACATTTCCAGCCAACTCACAGACTTCATCTCGAATGTTTTCTCCTTCATTAGCCCGTTGTTCAAGGTAGAGCGCAGCGAGGTGCAAGTTCTCTGGATCCCGTTCCTTGGCTTGTCTCATCTCATGTCTCAACAGGTCAGGTTCCAGCCTTGGGTCACTGAAGTTTTGGGCGTTCTTTAACCATATGACATAGCTGGTGTTCCACTCCACCATGTCCGGCTGCATCCTGGCAGCTTTCTCAAAGTAATCAACAACCAGCTTCTTATCCTCTCCTAAGAACATCAGGGTCCAGGCCTTTTCAGCGTAGATCTCTGCATGGAGGTCGTCCTGGGATGGAGATGGGTATTTTTCCATCAGGGTATCAACCTTTGACAGGTAAGCCTGACTCTCCTCTAGATCTCCCATGTGGTGATGCAGCCAGGCCAGGTTCCCGTAGTTCACCACTAACCAAGGACCCTCATCTGCATCTCTCAGCTTGTTGAGGGTCTCTGCAGCCTTCTGGAACAAACTCTTAGCCTCTTCATTTAACCCCAGTTTATACTGAATGAACCCCCACAGGTTGTAACTGTGGCCCAGCCATTTATTTCCCTCCTCTGTGCTGAAGTCCTCCATCTTGTCTGTGAGACGTAAAAGTTTCGGCCTGCTGCGGTCCAGGTCCCAGGTGAAGTGGCACTTCAGGGACTCCAGTGTGGTTTGACTCTGAGCAGCACTGATGGAGAATAAAAAAACAAACATTTAAACACATCAGCAGCTAGTTTTTTTTGCTTTGAAGTGTGCTATGTTTGGATGTTTACTGTTCATCTCCCATGAAGAAAAGATGTTTTAAAGGAGCAATATGTAACTCAGACACCTAGTGTTTAAAATGAGTACTGCAGTTAAAATTCTACACATTGTATGGTCACAAATTAGACGACACTTTGGGTGGCTTTCCCTCTCTAAAGCAATGCTCATCTGTAATAATCACCTTTTTATACCAGCTATGATTGACCCACGATTTACATCTTTGGAGAGGAATGGCCTGCGCTGTCTGGGTGACTTGTACATTAATGATGTTTTTGCCAGTTTCGAACAATTACGTTCTGCATTCAATTTAAATAGCTCCGACTTTTTTTGATATTTTCAGCTCCGTGATTTTGCTAGGACCCACTCACCGGCATTCCCTCAAGTTCCAAACCCCAGTGGCATTGATCTGGCACTCAAGGCAAGAGTCTTGCCCAAAGGTCAGGTTTCCTACCTTTATGACCTCCTGTTCACAACTAACGAGTCTGCGGTAAATAAGATCAAGGCTGATTGGGAAATCGAATTACAAACCAACCTTTCTGAGGATTTCTGGAAAAAGGCTCTTGGGGCTGTTAATTCATCTAACACTAACACCTCCAGTCTGGTTAAGAAGGCTCATCAACGCCTCTTTTTCCTGAGGACACTGAAGAGACACCACCTGTCTTCAGCTGTACTGATGAACTTCTACCGCTGTGTGATCGAGAGCATCCTGACCAGTAGTGTCACAGTCTGGTACGGAAACTGCTCTGTCACAGACCGTAAGGCGCTACAGCGGGTGGTAAAAACCGCCCAGCGTATCACAAGGTGTCCACTTCCTGCCATTGAGGAAGTCCAAAGAAAACGCTGTCTGCGGCGAGCTCACAGCATCCTTAAAGACTCCTCCCACCCTGCCCACAGTCTGTTTACCCTCCTGCCCTCCGGTAGGCGCTTCAGAAGCCTCCGGACCAGAACCAGCAGACTGATCATTCAGTCTATGGCGCTGCGCGAGTTTCGACTAGCAGTAGTGGTCTGTCTTTATTCGTCTGTTTTCTAATGTCGTCAGTGTATAATCGACCAGAAACAACCTGATTTATATCTCACTGCTCGTCCCGGACCAGGTATGATCACTGGCAAATTTCTTGAAGTATGTGCAGATCAGTTATGTGATGTTTTTACAGATCTTTTCAACTTGTCACTTACTGTGCACAAGGTCCCCAAGCTGTGGAAGGATTCTATTGTTGTACCTGTGGCTAAGAACAAATCTCCCAAAGAGCTAAATGACCTGAGGCCTGTGGCTCTGACTTCAGTAGTAATGAAGACTTTTGAACAATTGGTCAAAGGAGTTCTGACCAATCATGTTCAGGGCCTGCTTGACCCGATGCAATTTGCATATCAGGCAAACAGAGGTGTGGATGATGCCACTATTACTCTATTTAACTATTTATATAAACATCTTGAGGGTACAAAAACACATGCGAGGCTTTTATTTGTAGATTTCTCCTCAGCTTTTAATACAATCCAACCCCACATTTTAGCAAAGAAACTGCTGTCCCATTTTAACCTTGATGCTGGGTTGGTGAAATGGATCTTGGACTTTTTAACTTGCAGGCCTCAGTCAGTCAGGGCGAATGGTGCCCTATCCGAGAAGCGGCTGTCATCCACAGGCTCACCACAGGGGTGTGTCCTGTCCCCTTTATTGTATATTTTATATACAAACGACTGTAGGAGCACCTATGACAACAGGCATCTCCTGAAGTTTGCGGACGATACTGTTCTAATCAGTCTGCTCCAAGATGGAGAGGTCGATCATGGGCCTGTTGTGAAGGACTTTGTGGAGTGGTGCGACCACCACTTCTTAAAGATCAATGTCAAAAAAACAAAAGAGATGGTCATTGATTTTCAGAAAATCTCCCACTCAACCTTCCCGCCTATGATCAAAGGTACACCTGTGGAGAATGTTGAGTGTTACAAGTACCTGGGCACTGTGATTGACAAAAACTTCACTCCCCTTCACCCTCACACTCCTGTACGCAGCCTCCATTCTTTAAAAGCCAACCTCCTGTCTCCCCCACTTAGAACCAAGCGACGAACCCGGGGGGACAGAGCCATAGCTGCCCCCCTCCCTCTGGAAACTCACTCCCTACACACATTCAACACTGCACTGACCCTTCTACATTCAAATCACTGATCAAAACTCACCTCTCCAAACAAGCTTTTAATCTATGATTGTGATGTGTGTTCTGTTTATCTGTAGCTGCACCTTTATGTTGTTTTATTTATGATTTGTGTGTAATGTTGTAATGTCTCTTAGTCTGTCCTTACTGTTCTGATCCTTCTGTCTTTTTAACAAATGTACAGTGTCTTGAAATTGAAACTTATAAATAAAATGTATTATTATTATTTTACCCCAGACAAACAAAAAGTCACAAAAGCAACAAAGTGAGAAAAGTAAACATATGAAACACTAAAATAATGAAGCTAAAGGGGAAGAAAAAGACAAATAGGAAAGGGTTTGGAATTAATAAATTAGAAACATGTAAACATTTGTACGCAAGTCAGATACTCACCTCATCTTTCTGCTGTTTCTTCCTCTCAGATGTTTCCTCTTGATGTTGCTCTGTGGGTACAGTCGCTCCAGCTTCAGCTCTCTGGTGTGGATGACGTGATGTGCAGTAGCAGCTTTAAATGTCCGTGATAGAGGCGTGGCACTTTCCTTATCAGCAGGATGCAGTTTCATTTCTTAAGAATTTAAACTCAAAGCCTCAATATGTTGCAGGGCTCTCAAGTGTGAGTGTGTGTGTGTGTGTTTGTGTGATTATGGTTAGTGTTGTTTATTGTAGGTGTTAGTGGCAGGTTTTGAGGCCTTCAGCACAGGGTTTGGTGGCTCCCATTTGAAACACTGTGGTTCCAGGCCAGCCATTTTGACTGTCATGATTGGCGAAAGTGTTCCATTCAGTGCCAAGCTGTTTCTTGTTTTGGTCTTGTTTAGGCCGACCATGGAGAAAACCCTCTCTGCATCCGCATTTGAGTGTGGGAGCACTAAAACTAATGCTGCTATCTTAGATAGCCTCCCAAACTGGCTCAAACCGGTCACCTTTGAAAAAAAGGAACCAACTATTACTCAAATGTTTTGCTTTTATTATGTCAATTAATTATGTGTATGTCAGGTGGCGCCAAATATTTCTTACCTTGCTCTTGGCTGAGGACATGCTCCCCCAAAACTCCTCAACATTAAAGGTGGTGGGATCTTGGGGCATGGGGATCTCCATGAGTTGATACTCCAGGAACTCCTCACTCACCTTGTCCTGTTCCTGTGGCCCATGGAAAGGAAGTAGTTCCTGAAATCTAAAAAGAGCAGAGGCTGAGGCTACTGGCAGGTGGAGGTGTGTGGGAGAATGCCAGACAATCCTGCTAATGGCCTTTCATGCTGAGAGACATTAGGGTGTGGTGTGAGCAGTGCAAAGCCTGTCAGACTCGCAGGTCCCCGGATCTCTGGTTGACCGCCCTCTGCAACGGGTGGCCGCAGATATTCTGGAACTGCCTGTGACATCTCGGGGGAATAGGTGCGTGCTGGTTGTGGAGGATTATTTTACTAAGTTTGTTAATGTGTACGCCCTTCCAAACCAGACTGCTCACACGGTTGCTCACTGTCTTTTTGAGGATTGTGTTTTGGTGCATGGAGTCCCTGAGGTCCTGCACACCGACCAAGGCCGCCAGTTTGAGGCGGACGTGATTCAGGGTCTCTGTCAGATGTTGGGGATCAAGAAAACGCGCACCATGGTATACAATCCAAAGTCGGACGGAATGGTGGAACGCCATAATCGTACTCTGATTGACCAGCTTGCTAAGATGTTGCTCTCTCGTGGGGGCAAATGGGACAGTTATGTAAAACAGGTCGCCTTTGCATACGTGGTATGCATGGTCGGGAGGCGCGTGTCCCTGCTGATGTGCTTGTGCCTGGTGTTGTTTCAGACTCTCGGGGGGCTGGATCTCTGCCATGGTATGTGTCATCCATGGTGGATGGACTGAAGGCTGCTTTCTCAGTCGCCAGGCTCAATGCTGCAGAGGCTCATGAGAGAAAAAAACTGTATTATGACGCTGATGTTTGCCACCGTGCCTATGAGGCGGGAGAGATGGTGTGGTTGAATAATCCCACTGAGAGCTGCACGAAGCTGGCGCCACATTGGAAGGGCCCATACCGGGTCATGGAGGCATTGGCGTCTGGAAGTGAGGCTGCACTGACTTACCGCATCAGCAACCCTCTGGACTCTCTGGAGAGGCCTCAGGTGGTTCACCATGACAGGCTGAAACGTTATACTTTGCCAGTGCCTACAGGGACTGTTGGTGGCTCCCCTCCTACCCTTAAAGTATCTCCTCTTTTGTGGGTTTCGCCACTCCTGTTGTCGCCGCAAATGGTTGAGCAACAATTGGCTGGGGGTGTGGACATGAGTCTGTATGGGGAGTTTTCAGGGCCTGAACTAGTGCAGTCACGCAGGGGGCGTGTCCTGCGACCACCTTCACGTCTTCAGGATTTTGTGAGGTTCTGAGTTTGATGCTTGGTGTTTGTTTCCCTCTTTCTGGGATGTTTTCTTTTTCATGTGTTTTTGCTGATCATGTTAAGTACATTTGGGTGACAACTGTGAGACAGAGGGTTTTTTTCATGCTCAGGTTAAATTCTGCTAGGGGACTGTTTTGAGAGGTTTCCTGTTGGTGCCTGTGCCAATGTTTTATGTGAAACGGGGACGTTTCAAGTTGAGGGGGGGACGTATGTAACAGATTGTTGTGTTTGTTATATGTACTGTATATCTCATTCGCTTTTAGAGTGAGGTGTCCCTAAAGGGTTACCGTAGCTGCCGTAAAGCAGTTGTTGTTGTTGTTATCCTGTTACACCGGTACACAGGTGTGTGTGTGTAATAAAGTGGAAGCCGTGGATAAAGAAGCTCCCCGCCTATGTGCCGTTTATTGTTTAAGTGTATCCAGTCCAACGAACCCAGAAAGCTCGGTTACAGAGGTAAGAGAAAAGCTTTGTGAATACGGGTCCTGATCTAGGACTAAAAAACAGGTGTCAGAATAGCTGCTGAAATTAGCAAGAATTCAACTGGCTGGCTAGTTCACACACTCTGGTCAAACTGTTAGCTAATATTACTGATTACCAGCTGACTGGACACAATATTCCCCAACATACAGAAATCAAATGATGAGATGACTTACTGTAATAATATGATATGGTCCTCTTCTCCATAGACTGTAAATATAACGGTCCTGTCCCACGTCGATCAGTCTGTACTTCAGCGAGCGTCTGAATCAAAATGTCATTGGCGTCTTCTTTGTAACCAGAATGTAGCGTTGTTGTAGCAGGAATATCTAAATCTTACCCGGATACAGCAATGCTATTTATTGATTGGCTGTTGGGGTAGCTATATATATATATTTTTTGATTAGCTGGTGCGTGGCAAGCTCCTTCTGATCTCTATGGGAAACCCCCTTGATTCCTATCTGTTCCATTGTTAAAAAAAATAGCGGCGCAACTTGGTGGGCGTTATCCTGGTAATTTATGTGTGAGAAATACAAGGTGTGGCGTGTGAGCGTGTGAACAAGTTGAAATGTGTGTCTCTCACTCCCAATGCGTGAGACTTGAGAGCATTGATGTTGTCAGTTTTGGTGCGCTTTGGCGCCATCTGGAGGTCTCTGAGTGCAACTGCAGTGTCATAAAAACGGTCACGCCTCCCCCTCTGACACCACGTGCATTTGTTGACAAACAAAGGGTGAGGAAGCCGGCAGAGACGCTGTGAGAAGATGAGGAACCACGCAGACTCAAAAGGTACAGTAATATTACCAGATTTTGATGGAGCCTGAGTGTCTGCAGCCCGTTGTCCAGTTTGTTTATTCAACTGTTACCATGACAACTATAGGTCGTGGGTAAATGGCTACATAGATCGGTTTGTAAGGTTACAAACTTTTTGGAGACAAAAGTAAAGCTGCTAAACGTGAGACAATGATGACGTCACCGGTAATGATGCAGCTCAATCTGTAATAAATGATGTCTGCAGGGATGTTCATTCTGCCGTATTACAGACTTGTTAGGCAGTAGTATAAGCAGTTTGCAACGCTATGTAGAAAGTTACGTTACATAACGGTCTGTTTGTGCATTGCTGATGTAACCCCGTGTGTTCTGGCTCTGTATTTACAGACAAATTAACAGAAACCGATGAATTGTGTTGTGAGCCGGGATCAAACATCTCCCCTGATAAAAGAAAAAACGCGTGATTTAGGAGAGACTGCGGGGTTTCTTACTGCGCGAGACGCTAGCTTAACATTCAGTACATTAGCCGTTAACATTCACGACTAATGAATAACTTTATGAATATTATTCAAAACTCCGCAGAACTGATACGGGATGAGTCGAATATGATCAGTAACTGAATACCACAGTTTGATTTCATCTAAACAACTTAAAAAAATACTTTAAAATGTGTTTATCGACGGAGCGTGAATCATCATTAACCTACCTCCGACCAAGCTGTCAACGGCTCTGACCACATTCCTCCGTCATCACACACACTGTGGCAATTCTAGAGTCTCTTGGAGATTATTCCTCTTCATTTTACTTTGTTGACTTTCAGAAACTCATTTTAGTTTTCAAAGCAATAATGGATGTGACACTTAGCAGGGCAACAACAGTGAGTGCTGTCAGATGGGGCCCCCTTAGGGAGGTTTCCTACTGTCATTTTGGGCCACTGCTTTGGTTTACATTTGTGAGCCCTGAGGGGCCCCTACTGGTCTGGGGCCCCAAGCAGCTGGGGCACACACAGACACACACACACACACACACACACACAGAGAGTGCAGATTAAACATTCAGGAGAATGATGTATAACTCAAAACAAGATATACAATGAAAAACAAGTGTTTTGGGGAAATTCATATGCTATCAATATCAACCTGTTGCACTGACAGAGTATGAGGTTTTTGTTTTTCAACATCGGTTTTCCTTTTATTCCAGGATTCAGCCCAAATCAATTGTATATATACAATACAATACAATATATAATTGTATTGTTTAAAAATGATTGTATATGTATAATGGCTGAATAAAATACTCATACATACATGATCAGTTTGCCAGCGTGCGTGTGTTCGGAGAGGAGAGCGGCAGATTATAAATTCATCGTACTCTGCAACATGATGATGAATCAGTTTATGGACGCCGTCTTGTAATACTCTTAGTTTACCAGCAGATGGCGCCTGTGCTACTTGTAAACCCAGGCAGTAAAGTGTATGTGAAGTTGTTAATCTGTCTAAACAGCTAATTTCTTCCAGTTATGTTTGTTGAACTCGAATATTTCTGCCAAATTACTTACTCTAATAATTATAAGGAATATATTATCTTAGAAATTAGTGTTTGTTTTCTAACCAGAATCCCACTGTGACATCACAAGGGGAGCACATTTGAAACGGAGCATTTTTCTCTGTGTTGTAAGACTTGTGCAGAACTCAAACAATGGACTGGATGGGTTTATTTCACATTTTGTGGGTCAGTAGACACTCAGGTTACCCAGATATATGTTCAAAAACATTGTACAAAAAAAGTGGATTTTTAATAATATGTCCCCTTCAGGAGTTTAAAAATAATTTAGTGTGATAGGCTTTAGCAGAATTAGGACGCTTATGATCCAACGAGGCTTGAATTTCTAGCTCCGTCCTCCCGATAGTTTAGAACTGAAGGTGAAACCACTGAAACAAACAACTTCAAGACGATTTCTTGGTGTGCACACTGTTCATTTATTGGTATGAAGCTTAAACATAGCTTGAGCAAACAGGAGCATCTTAATATATAATTTTCAGGTCACAGCAAATAAATTTTCACATGAACAATGAGGACTTTAAATATCCAAAGTGAAGCACATTCTTATAAATCCATTAATTCTAAACACTGAAAATACAGCATTGAAAAAACACAACAGAAGCAAAATACATGATAATCACAATTCACACATTTCTTCATTAAGTATTCACCATGACGACCGTGTTTTACAGAGGACGTCACACCTACCAGGAGCTAGGGTGTAAGATTTAAAGGTCACATATTCTCCTCCTCTTCAACCAGTGTAAATAAGTCTCAGAGCTCCTCAAAACATGTGTTGGGCCACGCAGGCTTAGGACAGTCTGTGCCTTTGAGTTATTTACTGAGATCACAAAGAGGCCTAAAAGGACTCTTTATCCCAGAATCCCCTGCGATACTTCACACCTACGTGTGACGTAAAGGGGGGACCGGAACCTGAGGTAAACCCACAGGCAGCTCCAGTCTTTAAAAGCAATCACCAGGCGTCGCTTCCTTCTCTTCAAGTGTGGTCTGCCGACACCAGAGGATACCCTCTCCAACAAGATGGACTCCAGCATTCGAGACAAAGCCTTTCCTCCTCTTGGCTTACAGAGGTTAAACTCCAGAGCTGATCTCCTAGCTCAGTATAGGTAGCTCTTCACATGCTGAATTCAAGCATCAGAGGATTCAGCTGACTACTTCCATGGCATATTTTTAGGAGTTTTGGGCGCAATCAGATGCTATCAGGTTCGAGCAAAAAGAAGAGTTTCTTTCCTTTGATTTTTCGTAAGACGTCATTGAACGCAACTGGACAGGAGCGCTGAAGGAAGCCCACTGATCCCTGAATCCACAAGGACACATAAAGAACTCGACTCCTGCAACCAGAAGACCCTATAGAGCAACGCTCTGGTCAAAGATCTGAATCCCGCTACCCTCTTCCTACATCTGTCACGAAGGAACCCTGCCTGAATCTGATGATTCAACATTCAACAGAGTGACGATCTAACCAGCTTTGCAACAATCACCAGGAGTTACCCCAAGTAAGAGCTTTGGTCTGGGCAGAAATAGTTTCAGAAATAGTTATGTTTCTTTTATAACCACTGATAATTATGCATCATTGTTGACGACATGTCACATTCTGTTTATTATCTGTTGTAAGCTGCTGCATTTGTTTTATTGTGATGAACTGCTGTGTTCACCTATGTGTGTAATGCTATGCTAGTTTACCTTCAGTCAACGGCTTTTACAATCAGAAAGACCAGTGTACCCACCGTTGAATCAACGTCCGGCCACTGGCTTTCTGGTGTTTAAGTAACAGTTACTGAACTCAGCTCAGAGAGCTCAAACTATTTCAAAAGGCAGCCACATGGCTTCTTTTGTTGTCCACCATTTTGTCCACATGTGACGAAGCCACATGGTGCATTGTCTCTCTCCGCCATCTTGTTTTCTCTCTCTCTCTCTCTCTCCTACACACACACACACACACACACATTTACACCTCATTCACAAGGTTTGCTTGATAATGTTTGTTTGCTTAGATTAGTTTATAATAGTTATTTGTTTGATTAAGTTCATCGATTTTGGATTGATGTTGCTTTGTTTAAATAAATTCTGTTATAATTTAAGAGAGCAGTTGTTTGTGATTACTGGTGTATTTACATTGTGATATAAGCTGGGTGCGAAGGCTTTGTGTACGGATTTCATGCCTTCAATTTATTAAATATAGTTATTAATTATTAATAATATTAGTAATTAAATAACTCATTTGAGACTGATTTGAGTGATATTTTGGTTATATTTCCCTGAGTACAGGGTGGTGCCCCAAAACGAGATTAAACATAGTTTAATGATATTTTATTTATATTATTAATAATTAGAAATAATTATTAAAGAATATAACCAAAGTTGACTTGATACAACCCCAACACATGTCTGTGAAGTGTCTTGTTCTAAATCCACTCTGATCCTGTAATTGATCATGCCTATAAACTCCTCTATTTCAGCCCTGCTCAGAACAGGCTGTTTCTGTGTCTGTACCTTTAAATATGTAAATGAGCTGTGTCTGACCACGCCACCTCTCTGGAAGGGCTTGGGTGTACTCGGTCTTTCTCGCTCCATGTCCTATTGTTTACGGTGAGAAGGCAGACTCAGAGGGCAGAACAAACACCTAGCTGTGGGAGTGTCACCCACCTGGGGGAGGGGCTACTGCCCTTTGTGATGTCATGAAGGGAACTCCATCCTGAATTAGTAAGTCGTTCCCAACTCTCTCTCTCTCTCTCTCTCTGGTTTCTAACTCTATCCACTATCCTATCTCTAAATAAATGAATAAAAGCCCCAAAATAAAAATAATTAAGAAAATAATAAAAATAAACCTTCCTTTAATTTATTTCAAATAGTTTTGAATGACAAGAAATTAGTGTTCAGTTAGTTTTTATCCTTATTTTTTGGACGCCCTGGCAGAATTGGCCCCCCTCCTGTTTTTTCATTCTTCTTCTGTTGCTCTTTATTACCACATGAAAGCAAAACACCTTCGTAGAAATTAGATGTTGTTTTTTTTTTTTTGCTTGGACATAATTGTTCCCCCTAAATTTGCCTCCCTATCTTTACTGCATTGGCTCTTGCAGGTTTCTGAGAAACTCTTTTATTTCTCTGTCTTTATTCTTCTCCAGGATTCTGATGCTGTTCTTACGGAAGGAAGATATTTCTGGTATTGCTGCTGCCTTCATGTGATACTGTGTCGACCCGTGGGAGTCATTTTGATTAAAGTATAAATGCCTTGCATATATGTTGTAAAGCATCTGTTTGTCTTCAGGTTCTGCTGGTTCATTTTTGAGCAGTTTCTGAAATATCTGCTCAGCTTTGGCCTTGCTGTGACGTGACTTTGCATAGATAGTTGCGAGGTCTATTTCCTTTTTGAGTGAAGAGTGAGGGTAAAGAGAGATCAGCTCCTCGTGGAGAGCGATTGCTTTGTCCATCATGCTTTGTTCTGGGGAACTACTGCTTTTATAAACGATCCTCCATCTGTAGCAGAGTGCAACAAATCTCTTCAGATAACGCACATCTGGATCTTCTTTCTGAACTTTCTCTGCCAAAACAATGGCGTCATCAACTGATATGTGGTCTGTGTAAAGGTTTAGTAAGGTCCACATGCCACTGCCACTGCAGCACAGAGTGCTCACATTTCCAGCCAACTCACGGACTTCATCCCGAATGTTTTCTCCTTCATTAGCCCGTTGTTCAAGGTAGAGCGCAACGAGGTACAAGTTCTCTGGATCCCGTTCCTTGGCTTGTCTCATTTTCTCCAACAGGTCAGGGTCCAGCCTTGGGTCACTGAAGTTTTGGGCGTTCTTTAACCATATGACATAGCTGGTGTTCCAATCCACCATGTCCGGCTGCATCCTGGCAGCTTTCTCGTAGTAATCAACAACCAGATTCATGTCCTCTCCGAAGAACATCAGGGTCCAGGCCTTTTCAGCGTAGATCTCTGCATGGAGGTCGTCCTGGGATGAAGATGGGTATTTTTCCATCAGGGCATCAACCTTTGACAGGTAAGCCTGACTCTCCTCTTGATCTCCCAGGTGGTGGTGCAGCCAGGCCAGGTTCCCGTAGTTCACCACTAACCAAGGACCCTCATCTGCATCTCTCAGCTTGTTGAGGGTCTCTGCAGCCTTCTGGAACAAACTCTTAGCCTCTTCATTTAACCCCAGCTTATACTGAATGAACCCCCACATGTTGTAAATGTGGCCCAGCCATCGATTTCCCTTCTTTGTGCTGAAGTCCTCCATCTTGTCTGTGAGACGTAAAAGTTTCGGCCTGCTGCGGTCCAGGTTCCAGGTGAAGTGGCACTGCAGGGACTCCAGTGTGGTTTGACTCTGAGCAGCACTGATGGAGAATAAAAAACAAACATTTAAACACATCAGCAGCTAGTTTTGACTCTTGTGTTCTTGTTTGTTACGTCTCGTCTCGCCGTGTCTCCTCTACTCTTCTAAACCTGAGCTGTCAATCGCCTTTATTACCCTATTATATAGTCAGATAATTAAGTAAACTTCTCAGATAAATAAAAAACAGACTAAATTATTTGGTGGACATCACTGCATGGGCTCAGGAACACTTCCAGGAGACATAGTCTGTGAACACAGCTCATCTCTGGATTCACAATGTTAGCTGAAACCCTACCATGTGTAGGGTTGCCACCTTCCAAGCAGAAAAATAAGGGACACCCGGCAGCGGGGTGCAACTCAGTAGGGGCCTGACCACCACTGGCCCAACAGTGGGGTGGGGCACCAGTTGTGGTGAATCATGATTTAAAACGTGGTTTTAATGAAGTAATAAGAGTCATACTTAAATTATAATTATTAATTAACACTTTTTTTTTCTGAAATAATTTACAAAAACGCAAAACTTCAGTGTAAAGGCAGATACAGTAATGTATGCACAATGAAATGCACCTAACACGACTTCAGCAGATGATTACTACTAGCTATTTAATTTACAACTGAACTTAAAGTTCAAATAAAGTTATTAACTTAACATTAATTCATTAACAGAGTATTATTGAAGTGCTTTTGACACTGCTGTAACATAGAGAGGAGGATGACAGATTTTTAATTAAATAAACAGTAAGAATTTAATAGTATTTTTATTAATTTATTCTGTCCTTCTGTCTTTCGTTTTTGTTGTTTTCTCATGAAATCATGAATGATACTATTAATATGGTTTTGAACTATTTTCTTATTGTATTAATTAAGTGTCTACTGTCGATATATTGATGTTGTATTGATGATATCTCGCCCAGGTCATACTGTGAATACAGATTTGGCTAAAATAAATGTCATCTTTTTTTTTTTGTACCGAAAAATATTCACACTATCCAAACTATACTGGAATAACCTATCTATAAACATGGGAGAAAATATATTAAGTAGGCCTACAATAGTTTCCTTTACATTATATTCATTTTCACTGACACTGTCAAGCCAGTCATTACTTTCTACTCACGTCTGTATTTCTGCATCCGTTTACGTTTTAATGGTGCACGGTGCGGGTATCAGAGACACCTGGGCCCTTTCCGAATATCCACAGTTCAGTACGCAGTATGTACTTTTCAGTAGGGAGTTTCAGTATACTGAACTTTCGTGGTCATTCAGTAGGCATTTTTGGGGTCCGCGCAGTATACTGAACATTTCAGTATGGATACTAACTTCCGGGTTTCATGCAGTATGGATCGGATGCGTGCTTTCAGGAAATGAATTGTATACTAACTCCCACAATGCTGTGCGAAATTAAACGTAAATCGTTACTTCACGTCCGCCTCCAAATCAAAACAAACGAGCGTGGATTAATTGAATAAATATAGTCGAGTTAAAATCCCGACTGAAATCACTACTTTTAATTAACAACAGAAAATAAAACAAATGTCTGCATTATTATAAACCCTTTCTCCCTCTATTTAAATAATGATGTCACTATTTAAATGCATCTTTATTGGTTTATTTTATATTCTGTATATTACTGTCTTTCATTTGTTCTTTATGTACTGTGTGTTATTTAGTTATTTAATCTGCCTTTTACTTGATTTACATTGTGATATTGTTTTTTGTTTACCTGACTGTATATGAGCATTACTCTTCTTGAATAAAGATAAACAAAAAAAACAAAAAAAAAAAAAACGGGTGAATGCGGCCTGTTCGGGAAACGTAAATGACGTCACTTCCATACTGAATGAATCAGACGAAGTAGGAACAAATATCTGCCTACTGTGTGTGCATACTGAATAGAAGGTACTAACAGTATGCAGCACGGATAGTATGTACTGCATACTGCCTACTGCCTACTGAAAGATTGAGTATGTACTTGAGCGGGAACTAGCCGGCTGAATCGGGCTGAATGATGCTGAGTTCAAGGCATCTTGGAAATACGGGACAAACCGCGTCTCGTATTGATTCAAAACGGGACGCAATATCAAAGTGTAAAATACGGGACGATTCCGTATTTTAAGGGACGGGTGGCGACCCTAACCATGTGTCATGATTTGGTTTTGTATTTGAGTTTCCGTGTTTTATCCCAGTGTTGCTGGTTTTTCCCTTGTGTGTCTCCTAGTTTTGTCTTCAGTGTTTTCTGTTTTATTTTGTCATTTATTATCCTCGTGTATCTCTGTGTTCTAATGTGTTTTGTTAGATTTCTTGAGTTCTGTGTGTCTTTAGTGTTTCATGATTTAGTTTGTAGTTGTCCTCAGTGTTTCTTGTATTCCTGCCTCTGTGTGTTTCCCAGTGTGTTTGCCCTGATTGTCTTCACCTGTGTCATTAGTCTCACCTGTGTCTGATTACCCCATGTCTATTTAGTCTCTGTGTTTCTTCCCTTCTGTGGCAGTTCGTTGTATGTGTTTGTCGGTGCGTATGTTATGTCAGTGTACCGGTGGCTCCCTGTTTTTGAGCCCTGTGTTTTTGTTGAACTTGTTGAAGTAAGTTTTTGTTTGGCTTTTTGTTAAAATAAATAGTTTAGTTAATTCTGCACTTGGGTCCACACCTCCTTGTTTTTCAATTGTGACACCATGCAAAGCGCAAGCTGTATATAAACCAGATCCAGAAACATTGCTGGCTCTCCTTGGGCCTGAGGTCGTTTAAAATGGACTAAGTCGAAGTGGAACACTGTCCTGAGGTCTGACAATTTGAAATCTTTTTAGAAAAAATGGACGCTGCATCCTCCGGGGCTAAAGAGGAGAGGGACCATCTGGCTTGTTATCAGCGCTCAGATAAAAAAAACAGCACCTGTGATGGTATGGGGGTGCATGGGTAAACTGCACATCTGTCAAGGCTCCATTAATGCTGAACCATACATACAGGTTTTGGAGCAACATATGCTGCCAAATAGAAAACCTCTTTTCTGGGAAGGCCTTGTTTATTGCAGCAGCATAATGTCAAACCACATTCTGCACAGTGACAACAGAATGGCTCATAAGTCAAAAGCCTCATTTCCACCTAGCGGTCCGGTCAGAGGTCTGCACCTCCAAGGTCGCCCATGGGGGCCAAAAATCCAAAACAGCATTGAAATAACTCTCGAAATCTACAGGATATTTAATCTTGCCGCGTTTTCTGTTTGTCCTTTATTACTGCTGTCAGACGGAAAGTGACGGTTCTTTTAACCAATCAACGGACTGCGGTTTGTCTCGCTCCAACCTTCAGGGTCGGATTGGTACACTTGGCACCTAATGTGGATCTGATGTGTTTGGATTAAATCTTTTATTGGATGTAAACTGTTGGGACTCAGTTTGATGGATTATTATGATCAGGAGAGTTCAGTAAACCTTCAAACGGTTAAAAGGTGTTGTTTGTTTGTCGGTGGTCTGACAGATGGGTAGATTGTGACTGCTGTTGTGGTCTGACCTGCACACACTGGGCCGTTTGAGTAACAGGGTCAAATATGCTGGTGCATGACCGTTTATGTTTTCATAATTACACAAAATTACCTGGCAATTGTCTGTTTTGTCTTATTTTGTAGTCTGCAGCCCCTTCTTTCTTGACAACAACACAGAGTTCAGACCAGGAGGCAGAGCTGCAGTCTTAAACGCTTCTCTGCGCCTCCCTTAGATCTGTCTCCCAGTCACTATAGCTGTAATTCGAACTGTAGTTATACTACAGGTACTGTGTTTTTATAAGTCATCCAAACGTAGAAAAAAAAGGCGTAAATAGTCAAAATCTCATTAGAATCAAAACTACGAATACGATTTTGCAAAAAAATCAGAATATTCACTGCAGACTTTTGAACATTAGTCCAAATCTCGTTTAGTGAATGATCTGATATCAGATCAGCATATTGATTTACTTTGTTTGACTGAAACCTGGCTGTGTCGAGATGAATTCAAATTCAATTCAAATTCGAATTCAAAAAACTTTATTTGTCCCCGGGGGGCAATTCAAAGGCACACAGAGCAGTAAATTAACAACAGTGCAAGTAAACAAAACATTTTAACCTAAATATAAAGTGTCAATTTAAATACAACTTAAACTTAACTTAAAAATACAAAATATAAAACAGTAGATATAAGTGGACAGTGATCGGACTAACAGATGTAAACAGACCTATGTGCAGTAAACGAGAAATAAATATATATATACAGAGCTATGTGCAAGTAGGCAAATACTAGATGATAAGTTATTAAGGTGCATGGTGAATAATAATGGAACAACAGAACTAATATATACAATATAACTGTAAGGTAAAAATGAGATAAATAAAGTGACCGTAGTGCGCTGATGGATAAGAACAACAGGAATAAATTAACCAGAACTGTATGAATACTGATATAAGATGGATAGAATAAAGTGATGTAATGCATGAGACCAGATAAAGCAGAGGCAGTTAAGGTGCACGGCAAATATAAAGGAAGTAAAAAAGCAAAGTTCACGGCTGAGAGTCTGCATTGGGTGAGAGGTGTTGGTGTCTGTTGGGGGGTTAGGAGTTGAGGAGCTGGACAGCCCTGGGAACAAAGGTTGCTCTTCTCCTCTGTGTCCTGCAGCAGGGACAGCGAAGCTGGCGTCCTGAGGGGAGCCACTCAAACGCTGACTATCTGTAAATCTCAGTCACTAACCACCTACTTTCCTGGGAGCTCTTGAGCTCTCTTAGGCTCCTCAAGATCGTTGGTTGACGGCCTGCCAGAACAACCCTCCCCCCCACCGGATTGTTGATGGACGGCCTGCCAGAACAACCCCCCTCCCCACCGGATTGTTGATGGACGGCTTGCCTCCCCCCACCCCCTTGCTCCCTATCCCTCTTCCTGCATCTTATCCCATCTCTCCCCCTATCCCCTTCCAAGCAGTCTAGGCCTGTGAAGGCTGTTTCGTCATGAGCCGGGGATCCGGCCAAAGATTTCTGCCTTTTAATAAGGCAGTTTTTTCTTACCACTGTAACTTTTGCTGCTTTGCTAAAGTGCTCATGATGGATAGGCCGGATCTTTGTAACATAGCAATAAGTAAGGTCTTTTTACCTGCTCTTTTGTAATGTTAAAAGACAAAGAGTAAGGTATTTTACCTGCTTTTTGTAAAGTGTCTCGAGATAACACTTGTTATGAGTTGACGCTATACAAATAAAAATTGATTGACTGATTGATTGATTCTTTGGTTAGTATTATGTATCCGTTTTGCCCCCTCCCCTCTGCCCTTTTGTACAATTTCCAGTGGGAGAGGTGGGTGTCCATTGTTTTGCCTAAGTGAGAGAAACAATTAAACAAGTCATCATAGAATAAATTGTTATTCCAAGTCTAGAAGACAAACAGTTTAATGACGTGGTTAATCTCTTATGTTGCAAAAACAACTACAAAACATTTGACGATTAGTCGACGATGTAAATCCGTTGGGGGGACAGGCCTACTGCAGAGTGGTAAACATGACCCTATCACAACTTTTTTTAAATGTGTTACTGGCATAAAATATAAAATGGGCACATCATACTTTTCCAAAAAACATTGAAATGTCTCAGTTTCAACAGTTGTCTGTGTTATTTTCAATTAATCAATTTTTATCTTATCATTTTACACAACGTCCGACTTCTATTGAACCATCAATCAATCAATCAACTTTTATTTGTATAGCGTCAACTCATAACAAGTGTTATCTCGAGACACTTTACAAGAAGCAGGTAAAATACCTTACTCGTTGTTATGTTACAAAAAGCAGGTAAAAGACCTTACTCATTGTTATGTTACAAAAAGCAGGTAAAAGACCTTACTCGTTGTTATGTTACAAAAAGCAGGTAAAAGACCTTACTCATTGTTATGTTACAAAAGAGCAGGTAAAAGACCTTACTTATTGCTATGTTACAAAAGAGCAGGTAAAAGACATTACTCATTGTTATGTTACAAAAGAGCAGGTAAAAGACCTTACTCATTGTTATGTTACAAAAGAGCAGGTAAAAGACCTTACTCATTGTTATGTTACAAAAGAGCAGGTAAAAGACATTACTCATTGTTATGTTACAAAAGAGCAGGTAAAAGACCTTACTCATTGTTATGTTACAAAAGAGCAGGTAAAAAGACATTACTTATTGTTATGTTACAAAAAGCAGGTAAAAAGACCTTAGTCATTGTTATGTTACAAAGATCCAGCCTATCCATCATGAGCACTTGTGGGGTTGTTTGTTCTTACCATGTACTTCCTGTGCAGAGGTTTGCGCAGAGGCCTCTGGTAAACAGGATATGGGCTTGGTGCGATCTGAACAGCGATATTTCAGCAACTGTCGCAGTTTTATTTTAACACATGAGCACAATACATTTTCCATTACACATTCCACCTCTTCAATAAAACCCCCCAGAAAAATCAGTCGTAATGATGATTACTTAAAAGGAAACACAAATTAAAATCATCCCTCACCCTGCACACTCAAAAAGACCACATCATCACCTCAAACTGGCCTTTGAATACTCGCTCTCTCAACAATAAAAGCCTCATTCTCCATGACTTCATAACCGACACCAATAATGGACTCCCTTTTTCTCACCGAAACCTGGCAAAATGCCATGGACTATTCCTCACTAAACTAAACCACAAACACAGGATACACATACATCGACAAACCCCGTCCCGATGGACAGGGTGGTGGTGTTGCTGCTGTTTACAGGAAGAACATTCAAACTAGCACCATTCCCAACCCTGCAGTTGACTCCTTAGAACACATTGTTTTCAAACTCTCTGGTCCTACTCCCCTGGTCACTGCTGTAATCTATCGCCCCCCCCAAACCAAACCCTTCTTTTTTCAGTTATTTATGACTTTCTTACCCAACTCTGCTCAATTTCAACACCTGTTTTGCTCCTTGGGGATTTTGACTTCCACATCAATGACAAATAGACTGCGAAATAATTCCTGGACCTACTTCACTGCCTCAACTTTCACAACAGACACATTCTGGACTGGACACAATCCATCAACTGTCAAGTCTCAACCTCAACATCTCCAACCATCTGGTTATAAACATGGACATTGACATCCCTCTTCCCTCTCCAAAGCTAAAACAAAAAATCTCCTTCAGAAACGTAAATTCAGTCGACCCCTCAGCTTTATCAGCCTCTATAACCAGCAAAATCCCCCCCCTCCCTCTGAACTCATCACTTACTATAACAACACACTCTCCTTCTGTCTAGATCAACTGGCTAAACTTAAAACTAAAACTCTCTCATTCACACACTTTGCACCCTGATACACTCTCAAACTCCATAAAATGAAATCCCACAAACGCCAGCTGACTACCTCAGACAATACAAAGAAGCTCTCAGCGCAGCCCGGTCCACCTATTACTCACACCTAATCCACTCAGGCTCATCCAACCCCAAGGCTCTCTTCTCTACAATGAACAAACTCTTCAAGCCCAGTGACAACACCTCTTCCTCCTTCACAGTTGACAAATGCGATGCTTTTCTTTTATTATTCCAATCCAAAACTGACACCATTTACAGCAGCTTCAACACTCTCACTGTCCTCTCTTCATCCCTACCCGCATCCCCCCGCCTCATCACCCAACCTCTGTGTCAGTTCTCCCCTGTGTCCCCAAATGAGCTATCCATCATCACCACTAGCATTTACCACCACTAAGTCCTCCACCAGTACTCTCGACCCCATCCCATCAAGTCTTGTCAAAAACGATCTCCCGGCCATCTCGCCACTCATAACCTCAATCATCAACTCCTCCCTCTGCTCTTGTTCAGTACCCAAAACACCCAAACTGGCAGACGTCACCCCCATCCTCAAGAAACCTGGACTCAAAACCGACAGCATGTGAAACTTCCGCCCCATCTCCAACCTCTGCTTTCTGTCAAAAATACTGGAACGTGTTGTCTCCTACCCAGATCAAATCCCACCTCTCCTCCAATAACCTGTTTGAACCATTCCAGTCAGGCTTCCCAGCACAGCACAGAAACAGCTCTCCTCAAAGTCACCAACGACCTCCTCAACATCCTCAACATCCTCGGCCTCACTGCAGCCCCTGACACCATCAGCCACAGTATTCTTCTATCCAGCTTAGAACACTCACTCAACATCACTGGCACTGCTCTTTCCTGGTTAAAATCCTACCTCACAGTTTATCAAAATCCATCTTTAACTTGTTTTTATTAATATTAGCTTAATGTGATACACCTGATACCCTTCTGTTACTAAAGATGATCATCCAAAGTCCTTAATAAACTCCAAAACATCTAGGACTCTGCTGCACCCCTTCTCACCCACACCCGATCCAGTGAACACATCGCCCCTGTCCTACATATCTCCACTGGGTCCCTGTCCTGTACCGTATCCAATTCAAAATCCTTCTCCTTACACATAAAGCCCTTAACCACCAGGCCCCCTCCTACCTCACAGCTCACCCTCACACTCCTGCACGCAGCCTCCATTCTTTAAAAGCCAACCTCCTGTCTCCCCCACTTAGAACCAAGCGACGAACCCGGGGGGACAGAGCCATAGCTGCCCCCCTCCCTCTGGAAACTCACTCCCTACACACATTCAACACTGCACTGACCCTTCTACATTCAAATCACTGATCAAAACTCACCTCTCCAAACAAGCTTTTAATCTATGATTGTGATGTGTGTTCTGTTTATCTGTAGCTGCACCTTTATGTTGTTTTATTTATGATTTGTGTGTAATGTTGTAATGTCTCTTAGTCTGTCCTTACTGTTCTGATCCTTCTGTCTTTTTAACAAATGTACAGTGTCTTGAAATTGAAACTCATAAATAAAATGTATTATTATTATTTTACCCCAGACAAACAAAAAGTCACAAAAGCAACAAAGTGAGAAAAGTAAACGTGTGAAACACTAAAATAATGAAGCTAAAGGGGAAGAAAAAGACAAATAGGAAAGAGTTTGGAATTAATAAATTAGAAACATGTAAACATTCGTATGCAAGTCAGATACTCACCTCATCTTTCTGCTGTTTCTTCCTCTCAGATGTTTCCTCTTGAAGTTGCTCTGTGGGTACAGTCGCTCCAGGTTCAGCTCTCTAGTGTGGATGACGTGATGTGCAGTAGCAGCTTTAAATGTCCATGATAGAGGCGTGGCACTTTCCTTATCAGCAGGATGTTATGTGACTTTCCTTTCCTTTCTTAAAAATTAAAAATCAAAGCCTCAATATGTTGTCAGTTTTGGTGCGCTTTGGCGCCATCTGGAGGTCTCTGAGTGCAACTGCAGTGTCATAAAAACGGTCACGCCTCCCCCTCTGACACCACGTGCATTTGTTGACAAACAACGGGTGAGGAAGCCGGCAGAGACGCTGTGAGAAGATGAGGAACCACGCAGACTCAAAAGGTACAGTAATATTACCAGATTTTGATGGAGCCTGAGTGTCTGCAGCCCGTTGTCCAGTTTGTTTATTCAACTGTTACCATGACAACTATAGGTCGTGGGTAAATGGCTACATAGATCGGTTTGTAAGGTTACAAACTTTTTGGAGACAAAAGTAAAGCTGCTAAACGTGAGACAATGATGACGTCACCGGTAATGATGCAGCTCAATCTGTAATAAATGATGTCTGCAGGGATGTTCATTCTGCCGTATTACAGACTTGTTAGGCAGTAGTATAACCAGTTTGCAACCCTATGTAGAAAGTTACGTTATATAACGGTCTGTTTGTGCATTGCTGATGTAACCCCGTGTGTTCTGGCTCTGTATTTACAGACAAATTAACAGAAACCGATGAATTGTGTTGTGAGCCGGGATCAAACATCTCCCCTGATAAAAGAAAAAACGCGTGATTTAGGAGAGACTACGGGGTTTCCTATTGCGCGAGACGCTAGCTTAACATTCAGTACATTAGCCGTTAACATTCACGACTAATGAATAACTTTATGAATATTATTCAAAACTCCGCAGAACTGATACGGGATGAGTCGAATATGATCAGTAACTGAAAACCACAGTTTGATTTCATCTAAAAAAATACTTTAAAATGTGTTTATCGACGGAGCGTGAATCATCATTAACCTACCTCCGACCAAGCTGTCAACGGCTCTGACCACATTCCTCCGTCATCACACACACTGTGGCAATTCTAGAGTCTCTTGGGGATTATTCCTCTTCATTTTACTTTGTTGACTTTCAGAAACTCATTTTGGTTTTCAAAGCAATAATGGATGTGACACTTAGCAGGGCAACAACAGTGAGTGCTGTCAGATGGGGCCCACTGAGGGAGGTTTCCTACTGTCATTTTGGGCCACTGCTTTGGTTTACATTTGTGAGCCCTGAGGGGCCCCTACTGGTCTGGGGCCCCAAGCAGTTGGGGTACACACACACACACACACACACACACACACACACACCGAGTCCAGAATAAACATTCAGGAGAATGATGTATAACTCAAAACAAGATATACAATGAAAAACAAGTGTTTTGGGGAAATTCATATGCTGTCAATATCAACCTGTTGCACTGACAGAGTATGAGGTTTTTGTTTTTCAACATCGGTTTTCCTTTTATTCCAGGATTCAGCCCAAATCAATTGTATATATACAATACAATACAATATATAATTGTATTGTTTAAAAATGATTGTATATGTATAATGGCTGAATAAAATACTCATACATACATGATCAGTTTGCCAGCGTGCGTGTGTTCGGAGAGGAGAGCGGCAGATTATAAATTCACCGTACTCTGCAACATGATGATGAATCAGTTTATGGACGCCATCTTGTAATACTCTTAGTTTACCAGCAGATGGCGCCTGTGCTACTTGTAAACCCAGGCAGTAAAGTGTATGTGAAGTTGTTAATCTGTCTAAACAGCTAATTTCTTCCAGTGGTGTTTGTTGAACTCGAATATAAGATAAAATAAGATAATCCTTTATTTATCCCACAACGGGGAAATTTACAGTGTTACAGCAGCAAAGAGCAAAGATTGCAAACAAAAAGTGAACACAGTACAATTTAAATATAAAAAGAAAAAATTAAGAATGTACAAAAAAATAGATACTAAAAAATAGATTTAAAAGATAAAAAATAGATCAGCTATTTGACAAAAGTGTAGTCTGTAATGTTCAGTGTAACACAGACACAGCACAGTGGTTTGATAAACATAATATAACATTAATATAACATTATTATTGCACAAAGTCAGAGTGAATTTTTCGGTTGTGTGTGTGTTTTGTGATCTACTGGGAGCAGGCTTGGTTAAACAGTCTGACTGCAGCAGGAAGGAAGGACCTGCGGTATCTCTCCTTCTGACACCGCGGGTGGCGAAGCCTGCCGCTGAAGGAGCTGCCCAGAGCTGTTACAGTTCCATGCAGGGGGTGGGAAACGTTCTCCATCAGGGTTGATAGCTTTGCCATCATCCTTCTGTCTCCCACCACCTCAACAGGGTCCAGGGGGCAGCCCAGGACAGAGCTGGCCTTCTTCACCAGTTTGTTTAGTCTGTTCCTGTCTGCAGCCGTAGTGCTGCTGCTCCAGCAGACCACGCCGTACAGGATGGCTGATGCCACCACAGAGTCATAAAAAGTCCTCAGGAGTGCTCCCTGCACACCGAAGGACCTGAGTCTCCTCAGCAAATGAAGTCTGCTCTGGCCTTTCTTGTAGAGAGCTTGTGTGTTATTAGTCCAGTCCAGCTTATTGTTCAGGTGAACACCCAGGTACTTACTGTATAAGAGTCCACTATGTCAATGTCCTTTCCCTGGATGTTCACCGGTGTGGGAGAAGTGGGTCTGCGCCTGCGGAAGTCCACCACCAGCTCTTTGGTTTTACCCGCGTTGATCTGGAGGCAGTTCCGCTGGCACCAGTCCACAAAGTCCAGGTGGAGTTCTCCGTACTCCCCCTCGTCCCCATCAGTGATGAGGCCGACAATGGCAGAGTCATCAGAGAACTTCTGCAGGTGACAGTTAGGTGTCTTATGGGAGAAGTCTGCAGTGTACAGGGTGAAAAGGAAGGGAGCCAAGACGGCCCCCTGTGGGGCCCCTGTGCAGCAGATGACCCGGTCAGACACACAGTTCCGTGTCCTCACAAACTGTGGCCGGTTGGTCAGATAGTCCAGGAGCCAGGATGTGAGGTGCAGGTCGACTCCTGTGTGTTCCAGCTTGTCCCTCAGAAGCATGGGCTGTATGGTGTTGAAAGCACTGGAGAAATCATAGAACATGATCCTCACAGTGCTCCCAGCCCTCTCCAGGTGTGAGAGAGATGTCTGCGTGAGGTAGATGACAGCATCATCCACCCCGATGCCTGGCTGATAGGCGAACTGCAGTGGGTCCATTGATGAGCTCACCAGGGGGCGCAGATGGTGAAGGACCAACCTCTCCAAGGTCTTCATCAGGTGTGACGTCAGTGCCACTGGCCTGTCGTGGTTGAAGTCCTTGGGGCGGGATATCTTTGGCACCGGTACCACGCAGGATGTCTTCCAGAGCTCTGGTACTCTCCCCAGTTTCAGGCTCAAGTTGAACATGTGCTCCATAACCCCACAGAGCTGGTCTGCACAGGATTTGAGGAGCCTGGAGCTGATGCCGTCCGGACCAACTGCCTTTCTGACCTTCAGCTTCCTCAGTTCTCTGTTCACCTGGGCTGGACAGTGTTGTGAGTGATGGGGGGAGCAGAGAGTGATGTGCAGGGGGGTGAGGTGGGGGTTGTGCAGTCAGCAGCGGGGGCAGACGGTGGTCGTTGCAGCAGAGTGGAATGGGTAGGGGGAGGAGTGGATGGCTGTTCAAATCTGTTGAAGGTCATTCACCTATTCCTGATCCCTAACCAGTTCAGTGTTGGAGTCCTTGTGACCTGAAATGGTTTTCAGGCCTTTCCAGACTCCGCTGACATTCTTCTGCTGCAGCTGTTCCTCCATCTTCCTCCTGTAGATGCGTTTCCCCTCCCTGATCTTCCTCCTCAGCTCTCTCTGCACAGTCTTCATCTCCTCCTTGTCTCCTGACCTAAAAGCCCTCTTTTTGTCCTTGAGGAGGACTTTTATTTCAGGAGTAATCCACGGTTTGCTGTTGGCAAAACAACGTACAGTCCTGGTGGGTACGGTGTGATCCACACAGAAATTAATATAGTCTGTAATGCAGTGTGTGAGACTGTCAATGTTCTCCCCATGGTCATCACAGAACACTTCCCACGCAGTTGTCTCAAAACAGTCCTTAAGAGCCTCTTCCGTCTCATCGGACCATCTTTTAACAGTGCGGGTGACAGCTGGTTGTCTGTGTACCAGAGCTTTGTACACAGGCAGGAGGTACACCAGGTTGTGATCTGATCTTCCAAGGGGAGGGAGAGGAGATGAGGTGTATGCCTCCTTGGTGTTGGCATAGAAAAGGTCCAGTATTTTATTGTCTCTGGTGTGGCAGGTGACATATTGTGTGAAGATGGGCAGGGTAGAGGAAGGAGAGGTATGATTAAAGTCCCCAGTAATAAGGAAGAGGGCCTGTGGGTGCTGTGTCTGCAGCCTGTTTTTTATTTTCTCTTTATCTTTTACCACTTGGCTCTATTCTGAGGAAACATGGCATTTCTTTTCATTGCTATGCGGATGACAGCCAGATCTATGTCCCCCTCAAAAAGGCTGATTCGTACTCCACTAACCCACTGCAAAAATGTTTACATGACATTAAAGCTTGGATGTCGTTAAATTTTCTGAATTTTAATGAAAACAAGACAGAAGTCATGGTCTTTGGTGGCACTTCTGTGACCCTCCCCCAAGTTGATCTGGTTTCTCTGGCACAGTATCACAAGCCAGTTGTGAACAATCTGGGTGTAAAAGTGGACTCAGACCTTAAATTTGACAGCCAGATTAAAGCTGTGGTGAAGTCTAGTTTTTTCCAGTTAAGGCAGCTGGCAAAAATTAAACCAGTCCTTCAGAGACAGCAATTTGAGACAGTAATCCACGCCTTTGTGACCACTAGGCTGGACTACTGTAATGCACTGTATATGGGGGTTAGTGGGTCCTCCATTGCGCGTCTTCAACTGGTTCAAAATGCTGCTGCACGTCTTTTAACTGGCACAAGCAAGTATGAGCACATCTCACCTATTTTAGCTTCACTTCACTGGCTGCCCGTCCATTTTAGGATTCATTTTAAAATTCTTTTATTTTCTTTTAAAGCCTTAAATGGACTTGCCCCTCCTTACCTTTCTGAATTGCTGCACCCCTACATGCCTAGCCGATCTCTCAGGTCAGCTGACCAGCTGCTCCTGACAGTCCCTAAAGCTAGGCTTAAGCTCAGAGGGGACCGAGCTTTTGCTATTGCTGCTCCAAGGCTTTGGAATGGGCTGCCGCTGCACATTAGGCAGGCCTCTTCTCTATCTCGTTTTAAAACTCTTCTTAAAACCTACTTCTTTTCTTTGGCTTTTACCCCCACGTAGAGTGTTGATTTTATGTGTTTTATGTGACTGTATTTGTTTTATGTGTACACATGCATATTTTTATATATTTTTATTTATTTGTTATCTCTATTTTACTCTCTTGTGCAGCACTTTGGAAACCTTGTGTTTGTTTAAACTTGTGCTATATAAATAAAGTGGATTGGATTGGATTGGATTGAATGAGTGCAGGACATCACACGCCGAGCTGGCATTAGCAGAGGGGGGAACATACGCAGCTATCGCTATAACATGCGAGAATTCCCGCGGCAGATAGTAAGGTCTCATGCTAACAGCTAGCAGTTCAATGTCCTTACTGCAGTGTTGTTCTTTGATAGTGATGTGCCCCGGATTACACCATCTATCGTTCACAAACACCGCCAGCCCTCCTCCCTTCCTCTTACCGCTCTCCTTTGTCCTGTCAGCCCACATCAGCTGAAAACCATCCAGCTTAGCATTTGAGTCCGGTGTTAGCTCCGTT
Source organism: Labrus mixtus (assembly GCF_963584025.1). NCBI lineage: Eukaryota > Metazoa > Chordata > Actinopteri > Labriformes > Labridae > Labrus > Labrus mixtus. Next base: position 32,281,230 of record NC_083614.1, on the reverse strand, counting down.
AGCCAGGTCTCCGTGAACAGCATTAGGCTACATTCCCCATATTCCCTCTGATGCCGGGTTAGCACCGCTAGCTCGTCCATCTTATTGGGAAGAGATCTTACATTCCCGGTGATGACCGAGGGAAGGACGGGTTTGAAACGTCTCCTCTTGTTCACTTTACCCCGGCGTGGCAACCCCGTCTCCGTCTCCGTCTCCTCAGCTCGCGGGGAACATCGGGTCTTTCGCCGGTTAGCTTCGCAGTGCTACGGAGGGCTAACAGCTGATCGCAGGTGTAAACAATAGAGCCACTGCTACACGAGACCTCCGCGGTCCAAGATGTAAACAGTAGGTTGAAAAACCAGAAATACCAGTGCAAACTCAACAAGAGTTGTGTCCATCTTGTGGTAGTGGATTATGGAAGTAATAAACAAAAATAAGCTAGAAAAAAGTAAGAAAAAATAAGGAAAAAACCCTGGAGCTGCTGTAACATGCGACCACTCGTGCGGCGCTCGTACGCCGCTGCTACTATTCAATATAGAATATTTCTGCCAAATAACTTACTCTAATAATTATAAGGAATATATTATGTTAGAAATGAGTGTTAGTTTTCTATTTAATCTTTGTGCTGGATGTGAACATTGTTATTCATGTCATGTTTGTGACCCTGTATAAACCAGCTCTCTCAGAACGCTCCGTTTTGGTGTGTGTGTCTCTTTAAATGCAATGAGCCCCCCTGAGTTTTCCAGGTAGACATCACTCCTCTGTAGAGAGAATAAAAATGGAGGACCTGCGCAAAAGTTTTGCTCTAGGCTGGGGGTGGAGTCCATGGGTGGAGATACCAGGGGGGGAGGGGAGGGTAATTTTTTAAACCAGAATCCCACTGTGTCATCACAAGGAGAGCACATTTGAAACAGAGCATTTTTCTCTCTGTTGTAAGACTTATGCAGACCTCAAACAAAGGACTGGATGGGTTTATCAGGTTACCCAAATATATGTTCAGAAACACTAAAAGTGGATTTTTAATAATGTGTCCCCTTCAAGATTTTAAAAATCGTTTAGTGTGATAGGCTTTAGCAGAATTAGGACGCTTATGATCTGACGAGGCTTAAATTTCTAGCGCCGTCCTCCCGATAGTTTAGAACTGAAGAAGGTGAAACCACTGAAACAAACAACTTCAAGACGATTTCTTGGTGTGCACACTGTTCATTTATTGGTTTGAAGCTTAAACACAGCTTGAGCAAACAGGAGCATCTTAATATATAATTTTCAGGTCACAGCAAATAAAATTTCACATGAACAATGAGGACTTTAAATATCCAAAGTGAAGCACATTCTTATAAAATCCATTAATTATAAAAACTGAAAATACAGCATTGAAAAAACACAACAGAAGCAAAATACATGATAATCACAATTCACACATTTCTTCATTAAGTATTCACCATGACGACCGTGTTTTACAGAGGACGTCACACCTACCAGGAGCTAGGGTGTAAGATTTAAAGGTCACATATTCTCCTCCTCTTCTTCAGTTTAAAAAAGTCTCAGAGCTTCCAAAAACATGTGTGAAGTTTCTTGTTCTAAATCCACTCTGGATGCAAGGGGCTACTGCCCTTTGTGATGTCATGAAGGGAACTCCGTCCTGAATTAGTAAGTCGTTCCCGACTCTCTCTCTCTCTCTCTCTCTCTCTCCTGTTTCTAACTCTATCCACTGTTTCTAACTCTATCCACTGTCCTATCTCTAAATAAACGCATAAAAGCCCAAAAATAAAAAATAATTAAGAAAATAATTAAAATAAACCTTCCTTTAATTTATTTCAAATAGTTTTGAATGACAGGAAATTAGTTTTTAGTTAGTTTTTATACTTGGCCCCCTCCTGTTTTTCATTCTTCTTCAGGATTCTTTTGCTCTTTATTACCACATGAAAGCAAAACACCTTCGTAGAAATTAGTTGTTTTTTTTTGCTTGGACAAAATTGTTCCCCCTAAATTTGCCTCCCTGTCTTTATTGCGTTGGCTCTTGCAGGTTTCTGAGAAACTCCTTTATTTCTCTGTCTTTCTTCTCCTCCAGGATTCCGATGCTTTTCTTACGGAAGTAGGATTTTTTTGGTATTGCTGCTGCCTTCATGTGATACTGTATCGACCTGTGGTAGTCGTTTCGATCACAGACTAAGTAATTTGCATATATGTTGTAAAGCATCTGTTTGTCTTCAGGTTCTGCTGGTTCATTTTTGAGCAGTTTCTGAAATATCTGCTCAGCTTTGGCCTTGCTGTGATGTGACTTTGCATAGATAGTTGCGAGGTCTGTTTCCTTTTTGAGTGAAGAGTGAGGGTAAAGAGAGAGCAGCTCCTCGTGGAGAGCGATTGCTCTGTCCATCATGCTTTGTTCTGGATCAGGGTAATTTCTGCTTTTATAAACGATCCTCGATCTGTAGAGGAACGCAACACATCTCTTCAGATAATGCACATCTGGATGTTCTTTCAGAACTTTCTCTGCCAAATCAATGGCGTCATCAACAGATATGTGGTCTACGTAAAGGTTTAGTAAGGCCCACATGCCACTGCCACTGCAGCACAGAGTGCTCACATTTCCAGCCAACTCACAGACTTCATCTCGAATGTTTTCTCCTTCATTAGCCCGTTGTTCAAGGTAGAGCGCAGCGAGGTACAAGTTCTCTGGATCCCGTTCCTTGGCTTGTCTCATTTTCTCCAACAGGTCAGGGTCCAGCCTTGTGTCACTGAAGTTTTGGGCGTTCTTTAACCATATGACATAGCTGGTGTTCCACTCCACCATGTCCGGCTGCATCCTGGCAGCTTTCTCAAAGTAATCAACAACCAGCTTCTTATCCTCTCCTAAGAACATCAGGGTCCAGGCCTTTTCAGCGTAGATCTCTGCATGGAGGTCGTCCTGGGATGGAGATGGGTATTTTTCCATCAGGGTATCAACCTTTGACAGGTAAGCCTGACTCTCCTCTAGATCTCCCATGTGGTGATGCAGCCAGGCCAGGTTCCCGTAGTTCACCACTAACCAAGGACCCTCATCTGCATCTCTCAGCTTGTTGAGGGTCTCTGCAGCCTTCTGGAACAAACTCTTAGCCTCTTCATTTAACCCCAGTTTATACTGAATGAACCCCCACAGGTTGTAACTGTGGCCCAGCCATTTATTTCCCTCCTCTGTGCTGAAGTCCTCCATCTTGTCTGTGAGACGTAAAAGTTTCGGCCTGCTGCGGTCCAGGTCCCAGGTGAAGTGGCACTGCAGGGACTCCAGTGTGGTTTGACTCTGAGCAGCACTGATGGAGAATAAAAAAACAAACATTTAAACACATCAGCAGCTAGTTTTTTTTGCTTTGAAGTGTGCTATGTTTGGATGTTTACTGTTCATCTCCCATGAAGAAAAGATGTTTTAAAGGAGCAATATGTAACTCAGACACCTAGTGTTTAAAATGAGTACTGCAGTTAAAATTCTACACATTGTATGGTCACAAATTAGACGACACTTTGGGTGGCTTTCCCTCTCTAAAGCAATGCTCATCTGTAATAATCACCTTTTTATACCAGCTATGATTGACCCACGATTTACATCTTTGGAGAGGAATGGCCTGCGCTGTCTGGGTGACTTGTACATTAATGATGTTTTTGCCAGTTTCGAACAATTACGTTCTGCATTCAATTTAAATAGCTCCGACTTTTTTTGATATTTTCAGCTCCGTGATTTTGCTAGGACCCACTCACCGGCATTCCCTCAAGTTCCAAACCTCAGTGGCATTGATCTGGCACTCAAGGCAAGAGTCTTGCCCAAAGGTCAGGTTTCCTACCTTTATGACCTCCTGTTCACAACTAACGAGTCTGCGGTAAATAAGATCAAGGCTGATTGGGAAATCGAATTACAAACCAACCTTTCTGAGGATTTCTGGAAAAAGGCTCTTGGGGCTGTTAATTCATCTAACACTAACACCTCCAGTCTGGTTAAGAAGGCTCATCAACGCCTCTTTTTCCTGAGGACACTGAAGAGACACCACCTGTCTTCAGCTGTACTGATGAACTTCTACCGCTGTGTGATCGAGAGCATCCTGACCAGTAGTGTCACAGTCTGGTACGGAAACTGCTCTGTCACAGACCGTAAGGCGCTACAGCGGGTGGTAAAAACCGCCCAGCGTATCACAAGGTGTCCACTTCCTGCCATTGAGGAAGTCCAAAGAAAACGCTGTCTGCGGCGAGCTCACAGCATCCTTAAAGACTCCTCCCACCCTGCCCACAGTCTGTTTACCCTCCTGCCCTCCGGTAGGCGCTTCAGAAGCCTCCGGACCAGAACCAGCAGACTGATCATTCAGTCTATGGCGCTGCGCGAGTTTCGACTAGCAGTAGTGGTCTGTCTTTATTCGTCTGTTTTCTAATGTCGTCAGTGTATAATCGACCAGAAACAACCTGATTTATATCTCACTGCTCGTCCCGGACCAGGTATGATCACTGGCAAATTTCTTGAAGTATGTGCAGATCAGTTATGTGATGTTTTTACAGATCTTTTCAACTTGTCACTTCTGACCAATCATGTTCAGGGCCTGCTTGACCCGATGCAATTTGCATATCAGGCAAACAGAAGTGTGGATGATGCCACTATTACTCTATTTAACTATTTATATAAACATCTTGAGGGTACAAAAACACATGCGAGGCTTTTATTTGTAGATTTCTCCTCAGCTTTTAATACAATCCAACCCCACATTTTAGCAAAGAAACTGCTGTCCCATTTTAACCTTGATGCTGGGTTGGTGAAATGGATCTTGGACTTTTTAACTTGCAGGCCTCAGGCAGTCAGGGCGAATGGTGCCCTATCCGAGAAGCGGCTGTCATCCACAGGCTCACCACTTTATTGCCCTTTATTGTATATTTTATATACAAACGACTGTAGGAGCACCTATGACAACAGGCATCTCCTGAAGTTTGCGGACGATACTGTTCTAATCAGTCTGCTCCAAGATGGAGAGGTCGATCATGGGCCTGTTGTGAAGGACTTTGTGGAGTGGTGCGACCACCACTTCTTAAAGATCAATGTCAAAAAAACAAAAGAGATGGTCATTGATTTTCAGAAAATCTCCCACTCAACCTTCCCGCCTATGATCAAAGGTACACCTGTGGAGAATGTTGAGTGTTACAAGTACCTGGGCACTGTGATTGACAAAAACTTCACTCCCCTTCACCCTCACACTCCTGTACGCAGCCTCCATTCTTTAAAAGCCAACCTCCTGTCTCCCCCACTTAGAACCAAGCGACGAACCCGGGGGGACAGAGCCATAGCTGCCCCCTCCCTCTGGAAACTCACTCCCTACACAAATTCAACACTGCACTGACCCTTCTACATTCAAATCACTGATCAAAACTCACCTCTCCAAACAAGCTTTTAATCTATGATTGTGATGTGTGTTCTGTTTATCTGTAGCTGCACCTTTATGTTGTTTTATTTATGATTTGTGTGTAATGTTGTAATGTCTCTTAGTCTGTCCTTACTGTTCTGATCCTTCTGTCTTTTTAACAAATGTACAGTGTCTTGAAATTGAAACTTATAAATAAAATGTATTATTATTATTTTACCCCAGACAAACAAAAAGTCACAAAAGCAACAAAGTGAGAAAAGTAAACGTATGAAACACTAAAATAATGAAGCTAAAGGGGAAGAAAAAGACAAATATGAAAGGGTTTGGAATTAATAAATTAGAAACATGTAAACATTTGTACGCAAGTCAGATACTCACCTCATCTTTCTGCTGTTTCTTCCTCTCAGATGTTTCCTCTTGATGTTGCTCTGTGGGTACAGTCGCTCCAGCTTCAGCTCTCTGGTGTGGATGACGTGATGTGCAGTAGCAGCTTTAAATGTCCGTGATAGAGGCGTGGCACTTTCCTTATCAGCAGGATGCAGTTTCATTTCTTAAGAATTTAAACTCAAAGCCTCAATATGTTGCAGGGCTCTCAAGTGTGAGTGTGTGTGTGTGTGTTTGTGTGATTATGGTTAGTGTTGTTTATTGTAGGTGTTAGTGGCAGGTTTTGAGGCCTTCAGCACAGGGTTTGGTGGCTCCCATTTGAAACACTGTGGTTCCAGGCCAGCCATTTTGACTGTCATGATTGGCGAAAGTGTTCCATTCAGTGCCAAGCTGTTTCTTGTTTTGGTCTTGTTTAGGCCGACCATGGAGAAAACCCTCTCTGCATCCGCATTTGAGTGTGGGAGCACTAAAACTAATGCTGCTATCTTAGATAGCCTCCCAAACTGGCTCAAACCGGTCACCTTTGAAAAAAAGGAACCAACTATTAAATGTTTTGCTTTTATTATGTCAATTAATTATGTGTATGTCAGGTGGCGCCAAATATTTCTTACCTTGCTCTTGGCTGAGGACATGCTCCCCCAAAACTCCTCAACATTAAAGGTGGTGGGATCTTGGGGCATGGGGATCTCCATGAGTTGATACTCCAGGAACTCCTCACTCACCTTGTCCTGTTCCTGTGGCCCATGGAAAGGAAGTAGTTCCTGAAATCTAAAAAGAGCAGAGGCTGAGGCTACTGGCAGGTGGAGGTGTGTGGGAGAATGCCAGACAATCCTGCTAATGGCCTTTCATGCTGAGAGACATTAGGGTGTGGTGTGAGCAGTGCAAAGCCTGTCAGACTCGCAGGTCCCCGGATCTCTGGTTGACCGCCCTCTGCAACGGGTGGCCGCAGATATTCTGGAACTGCCTGTGACATCTCGGGGGAATAGGTGCGTGCTGGTTGTGGAGGATTATTTTACTAAGTTTGTTAATGTGTACGCCCTTCCAAACCAGACTGCTCACACGGTTGCTCACTGTCTTTTTGAGGATTGTGTTTTGGTGCATGGAGTCCCTGAGGTCCTGCACACCGACCAAGGCCGCCAGTTTGAGGCGGACGTGATTCAGGGTCTCTGTCAGATGTTGGGGATCAAGAAAACGTGCACCATGGCATACAGTCCGAAGTCGGACGGAATGGTGGAACGCCATAATCGTACTCTGATTGACCAGCTTGCTAAGATGTTGCTCTCTCGTGGGGGCAAATGGGACAGTTATGTAAAACAGGTCGCCTTTGCATACGTGGTATGCGTGGTCGGGAGGCGCGTGTCCCTGCTGATGTGCTTGTGCCTGGTGTTGTTTCAGACTCTCGGGGGGCTGGATCTCTGCCATGGTATGTGTCATCCATGGTGGATGGACTGAAGGCTGCTTTCTCAGTCGCCAGGCTCAATGCTGCAGAGGCTCATGAGAGAAAAAAACTGTATTATGACGCTGATGTTTGCCACCGTGCCTATGAGGCGGGAGAGATGGTGTGGTTGAATAATCCCACTGAGAGCCGCACGAAGCTGGCGCCACATTGGAAGGGCCCATACCGGGTCATGGAGGCGTTGGCGTCTGGAAGTGAGGCTGCACTGACTTACCGCATCAGCAACCCTCTGGACTCTCTGGAGAGGCCTCAGGTGGTTCACCATGACAGGCTGAAACGTTATACTTTGCCAGTGCCTACAGGGACTGTTGGTGGCTCCCCTCCTACCCTTAAAGTATCTCCTCTTTTGGGGGTTTCGCCACTCCCGTTGTCGCCGCAAATGGTTGAGCAACAATTGGCTGGGGGTGTGGACATGAGTCTGTATGGGGAGTTTTCAGGGCCTGAACTAGTGCAGTCACGCAGGGGGCGTGTCCTGCGACCACCTTCACGTCTTCAGGATTTTGTGAGGTTCTGAGTTTGATGCTTGGTGTTTGTTTCCCTCTTTCTGGGATGTTTTTTTTTTCATGTGTTTTTGCTGATCATGTTAAGTACATTTGGGTGACAACTGTGATACAGAGGGTTTTTTTCATGCTCAGGTTAAATTCTGCTAGGGGACTGTTTTGAGAGGTTTCCTGTTGGTGCCTGTGCCAATGTTTTATGTGAAACGGGGACGTTTCAAGTTGAGGGGGGGACGTATGTAACAGATTGTTGTGTTTGTTATATGTACTGTATATCTCATTCGCTTTTAGAGTGAGGTGTCCCTAAAGGGTTACCGTAGCTGCCGTAAAGCAGTTGTTGTTGTTGTTATCCTGTTACACCGGTACACAGGTGTGTGTGTGTAATAAAGTGGAAGCCGTGGATAAAGAAGCTCCCCGCCTATGTGCCGTTTATTGTTTAAGTGTATCCAGTCCAACGAACCCAGAAAGCTCGGTTACAGAGGTAAGAGAAAAGCTTTGTGAATACGGGTCCTGATCTAGGACTAAAAAACAGGTGTCAGAATAGCTGCTGAAATTAGCAAGAATTCAACTGGCTGGCTAGTTCGCACACTCTGGTCAAACTGTTAGCTAATATTACTGATTACCAGCTGACTGGACACAATATTCCCCAACATACAGAAATCAAATGATGAGATGACTTACTGTAATAATATGATATGGTCCTCTTCTCCATAGACTGTAAATATAACGGTCCTGTCCCACGTCGATCAGTCTGTACTTCAGCGAGCGTCTGAATCAAAATGTCATTGGCGTCTTCTTTGTAACCAGAATGTAGCGTTGTTGTAGCAGGAATATCTAAATCTTACCCGGATACAGCAATGCTATTTATTGATTGGCTGTTGGGGTAGCTATATATATATATTTTTTGATTAGCTGGTGCGTGGCAAGCTCCTTCTGATCTCTATGGGAAACCCCCTTGATTCCTATCTGTTCCATTGTTAAAAAAAATAGCGGCGCAACTTGGTGGGCGTTATCCTGGTAATTTATGTGTGAGAAATACAAGGTGTGGCGTGTGAGCGTGTGAACAAGTTGAAATGTGTGTCTCTCACTCCCAATGCGTGAGACTTGAGAGCATTGATGTTGTCAGTTTTGGTGCGCTTTGGCGCCATCTGGAGGTCTCTGAGTGCAACTGCAGTGTCATAAAAACGGTCACGCCTCCCCATCTGACACCACGTGCATTTGTTGACAAACAAAGGGTGAGGAAGCCGGCAGAGACGCTGTGAGAAGATGAGGAACCACGCAGACTCAAAAGGTACAGTAATATTACCAGATTTTGATGGAGCCTGAGTGTCTGCAGCCCGTTGTCCAGTTTGTTTATTCAACTGTTACCATGACAACTATAGGTCGTGGGTAAATGGCTACATAGATCGGTTTGTAAGGTTACAAACTTTTTGGAGACAAAAGTAAAGCTGCTAAACGTGAGACAATGATGATGTCACCAGTAATGATGCAGCTGAATCTGTAATAAATGATGTCTGCAGGGATGTTCATTCTGCCGTATTACAGACTTGTTAGGCAGTAGTATAACCAGTTTGCAACCCTATGTAGAAAGTTATGTTATATAACGGTCTGTTTGTGCATTGCTGATGTAACCCCGTGTGTTCTGGCTCTGTATTTACAGACAAATTAACAGAAACCGATGAATTGTGTTGTGAGCCGGGATCAAACATCTCCCCTGATAAAAGAAAAAACGTGTGATTTAGGAGAGACTACGGGGTTTCCTATTGCGCGAGACGCTAGCTTAACATTCACGACTAATGAATAACTTTATGAATATTATTCAAAACTCCGCAGAACTGATACGGGATGAGTCGAATATGATCAGTATCTGAAAACCACAGTTTGATTTCATCTAAAAAAATACTTTAAAATGTGTTTATCGACGGAGCGTGAATCATCATTAACCTACCTCCGACCAACCTGTCAACGGCTCTGACCACATTCCTCCGTCATCACACACACTGTGGCAATTCTAGAGTCTCTTGGGGATTATTCCTCTTCATTTTACTTTGTTGACTTTCAGAAACTCATTTTGGTTTTCAAAGCAATAATGGATGTGACACTTAGCAGGGCAACAACAGTGAGTGCTGTCAGATGGGGCCCCCTTAGGGAGGTTTCCTACTGTCATTTTGGGCCACTGCTTTGGTTTACATTTGTGAGCCCTGAGGGGCCCCTACTGGTCTGGGGCACACACACACACACACACACACACACAGACTCCAGAATAAACATTCAGGAGAATAATGTATAACTCAAAACAAGATATACAATGAAAATCAAGTGTTTTGGGGAAATTCATATGCTGTCAATATCAACCTGTTGCACTGACAGAGTATGAGGTTTTTGTTTTTCAACATCGGTTTTCCTTTTATTCCAGGATTCAGCCCAAAACTTCAATTCACCATCAATGATGAGCCGGAGCCCGGAGTGGGGCGGAGTCAGTACAGGAATGCAGCATATAGACAATGTGTGTTATGGAAAATCAACTGGAGAGATACAACAAGTCACAATATACATGGGTAACACTTTACAATAAGGTACACACATTTTGCATACTTACTGGGAGACGAATGGGAAACTAACCACTAGATATAAACCGGAGTGCATATGTGAAAAGGGCTCTAGGTAACCATTAGTTAACAGGTAGATTTGTGTGGTTTATCCAGCTTTCATTATCCGTTAAATAATCATTAGCTACTCTACAACATGTGATGAAGAAGTAATCCATATCTACCCAGTACTTAGTGGTTTTCTAATGGTTACTTGAAACTTTAATCAAGCTATTTTTGCATTTCAGCATGAGCATACAAAAAAAAGTTTGGGTTTGGTGCTACATTACACAAATTTCCTACCAACATAACTTGAACTGCTCTTCTGCTGTTGTTTGTTTAGAGCGACAAGTGGTTCATCCATGCCATGATTGATGGTTAGCCTTTCACTGTGCCAAGACACACATGATCAGAACATGTGCTGCTGTGAAATGTTCTTATTCTCCCTGACACAATAAGTGTATAAAAGGCTCAGACAGTAGGTATCGTTCCTGTTAATTGCTCACGCTCCTCCTGCGTGTTGATGACGTAAGCATCTCAAGCTTTTTGCTTCTGCCTTTTCCTTTTCAGTCGCTACATAACACATGACTGTTGACTATGTTTGAACTGTCTGTATTGTTTAAAAATGATTGTAGATGTATAATGGCTGAATAAAATACTCATACATACATGAAGAATTAAAAAAACCTACAATCTACTAACAGGAATCTCAGATCATAATATAATTTTGTTCTCACAAAAACTCTCAAAAACAAGATTTCCCAACTCATACACAACTAGAAGTTGTCATGAGTTCATTCCACAAAACCAAATTCCAAGTCTGGACGCAGCTCTCAAAGAGAGTGACTGGAGTGAAACTCTCATGAGTGAAAATATAGAAAATGGTTGTGATATATTTGGTTTAAAACTAAATGAAATAATGTCTCCATTTCTGAGAAAGGGAAAACAAAGAAAAAATAAAAGGAATCCACTGCCCTGGATAGATGAAGAATGCAGAAAACTAATGAAAGACAGTATATGTTGCTTAAAATAGCATTAAAATCAGGTCTGACCACAGACAGACAGAGATTTACCTCAATTAGAAATAAAGTAATAAGCACAATGCGGCGGGCAAAGGCAAATTTCTTCATGACCATTATTGAAGATGCAAAAGGAAATAACAAAGTTATATGGCAAAATATTAATAAACTAATTGGTAGTCAACCTAAAAATTTATCATTTTGAAATAAAACTTAACAACGTACCTGTGCAAAATCCCTCAACTATAGCCACTGAAATGAACAAATACTTTATGAATTCGGTTAACGAGATAACACAACAGTTTACCCCCCTAACTGTATACATAACCTTCCTAATCCCAATCATGCAGCTTTTAAGAAAGCAGAAATATCTGAAGTAGAGGTGATGAATATTATTAACTCCCTCAAACGGTCAAAATCCAAAGATGTGTCTGGACTCGACACACATTTTTTAAAATTGTATAAATAATCATTAATTGTACCAATTACACATTTGCTTAATTTATCCTTTAAACCAAATGTAGTGCCCTCAGCGTGGAAGCTTGCTGTTATCACCCCAATTTTTAAATCTGGTGATAAAACAGAAATGGCAAATTACTGACCTATCAGTATTCTACCCGTAATCTCCAAAAGAGAAGTGGGTCGCAAAACAACTGAATATACACTTAAATAATGGCCTTAAAATCAAAAGCCTTCTTGATAGGAATGCCTGTGTAGGTGCTGTATTCCTGGACCTCAAGAAGGCTTTTGATACCGTCAACCATACTGTTCTTATCTCAAAATTAACTTGTTACAATTTTTCACAGGAAGCACTACTCTGGTTTGAATCATACTTATCAATTAGAAAACAATGCGTGTCCATCTCTGGCACCAAATCCTCTTACCTTGACTGTCCAACAGGGGTCCCACAAGGCAGTATTTTGGGACCTATTTTATTTACTATTTATATAAATGACCTTCCGGAAGTGTGTAAAAATGTAAACATTAAAATGTATGCTGACGATGCCGTTGTTTTTGCACAGGGCAGAAATACTCATGAAGTCTCACAAATTTTAACAACAGCCATGACCCAAGTGCAAAGCTGGGTCAAAGATTCATGTCTTCAATTAAACGCAAAGAAAACGGTCTGTATGATGTTCACTAAACAGCCAACCAGCCTTCAGCAATCCGGCGTTTACCTGGAAGGTGTAGAGCTTAGTCTAGCTAATGAGTTTAAATATTTAGGCCTAACATTGGACCCAACATTAACATTTAAAAAACACATCAAACAATTAACAAAGACGGTAAATTTTAATATAAACAATTTTAGACAGGTAAGATCCTTTATGAATATAAATGCTGCTCGAATGGTTTTACACTTGATGATTTTTTCACATATTGAATACTGTATAACCACACGGTCACTTTCTGCTGGCACAACACTTAAACCAATACAATCTCTTTTTAAAAAGGCCATAAAAATCTTTGACAAAAAGCCATTTTCGTTTCACCATTGCACTCTTTTAGATAAACATAATTTACTAAATTTCCATAATTTTGTTCATTTTAAAAATGCATGTTTTATATATAAAATTTTGCACAGACTTGCTCCTCCTCCTTTGAAGGACTTTATAAAGCTGAAATCTGCCAGTGGGATCGGCACCAGGGCCACAGCCCGAGGAGACTGTGAGGTCCCATACAGACGCACTACATTCAGACAAACTGTTCTGTCAGTCAAAGGAACTAAATATTGGAATATTCTCCCACTCACAATAAGAGACTCACAAACATATGCATCCTTCAAAACACACCTCAAACAGTGGATAAAAGAAAACCAAGTCTGTGAACACTTTTAACCTTTAACCTCTATTATTGTCTTGTGTCACTTGTGCCTTTGTATTTCATTTGTATTTTATTTGTATTTTATTTGTAATTTGTCTTTCTCTCTTACCTGCCTAGGGACAACAGATGGAAACTAGCACTTCTGCTATAATCTGGCATTTTTACAGCTGTAATTGTTACAGCTGTTCATTCATATGCACTATCCCAAACAAATAAATAAATAAATAAATAAAATAAATGATCAGTTTGCCAGCGTGCGTGTGTTCGGAAAGGAGAGCGGCAGATTATAAATTCACCGTACTCTGCAACATGATGATGAATCAGTTTATGGACGCCATCTTGTAATACTCTTAGTTTACCAGCAGATGGCGCCTGTGCTACTTGTAAACCCAGACAGTAAAGTGTATGTGAAGTTGTTAAGCTGTCTAAAGAGCTAATTTCTTCCAGTTATGTTTGTTGAACTCGAATATTTCTGCCAAATAACTTACTCTAATAATTATAAGGAATATATTATGTTAGAAATGAGTGTTAGTTTTCTATTTAATCTTTGTGCTGGATGTGAACATTGTTATTCATGTCATGTTTGTGACCCTGTATAAACCAGCTCTCTCAGAACGCTCCGTTTTGGTGTGTGTGTCTCTTTAAATGCAATGAGCCCCCCTGAGTTTTCCTAGTAGACATCACTCCTCTGTAGAGAGAATAAAAATGGCGGATCTGCGCAAAAGTTTTGTTCTAGGCTGGAGGTGGAGCCCATGGGTGGAGATACCAGGGGGGAGGGGAGGGGATTTTTTAAAACCAGAATCCCACTGTGACATCACAAGGAGAGCACATTTGAAACTGAGCATTTTTCTCTGTGTTGTAAGACTTATGCAGAACTCAAACAAAGGACTGGATGGGTTTATTTCACATTTTGTGGGTCAGTAGACTCTCAGGTTACCCAAATATATGTTCAAAAACACTGAAGAAGTGGATTTTTAATAATATGTCCCCTTCAGGATTTTAAAAATAATTTAGTGTGATAGGCTTTAGCAGAATTAGGACGCTTATGATCCGACGAGGCTTGAATTTCTAGCTCCGTCCTCCCGATAGTTTAGAACTGAAGAAGGTCAAACCACTGAAACAAACAACTTCAAGACAATTTCTTGGTGTGCACACTGTTCATTTATTGGTATAAAGCTTAAACACAGCTTGAGCAAACAGGAGCATCTTAATATATAATTTTCAGGTCACAGCAAATAAATTTTCACATGAACAATGAGGACTTTAAATATCCAAAGTGAAGCACATTCTTATAAAATCCATTAATTCTAAACACTGAAAATACAGCATTGAAAAAACACAACAGAAGCAAAATACATGATAATCACAATTCACACATTTCTTCATTAAGTATTCACCATGACGACCGTGTTTTACAGAGGACGTCACACCTACCAGGAGCTAGGGTGTAAGAATTAAAGGTCACATATCCTCCTCCTCTTCTTCAGTTTAAATGAGTCTCAGAGCTCCTCAAAACATGTGTGTGAAGTTTCTTGTTCTAAATCCACTCTGATCCTGTATTTGATCATGCCTATAAACCCCTCTATTTCAGCCCTGCTCAGAACAGGCTGTTTCTGTGTCTATACCTTTAAATATGCAAATGAGCTGTGTCTGACCACGCCCCCTCTCTGGAAGGGCTTGGGTGTACTCTGTCTTTCTCTCTCCATGTCCTATTGTTTACGGTGAGAAGGCAGACTCAGAGGGCAGAACAAACACCTAGCTGTGGGAGTGTCACCCACCTGGGGGAGGGGCTACTGCCCTTTGTGATGTCATGAAGGGAACTCCGTCCTGAATTAGTAAGTCGTTCCCAACTCTCTCTCTCTCTCTCTCTCTGGTTTCTAACTCTATCCACTGTCCTATCTCTAAATACACGAATAAAAGCCCCAAAATAAAAATAATTAAGAAAATATTAAAAATAAACCTTCCTTTAATTTATTTCAAATAGTTTTGAATAACAAGAAATTAGTTTTTAGTTAGTTTTTATCCTTATTTTTTGGATGCCCTGGAAGAATTGGCCCCCCTCCTGTTTTTTCATTCTTCTTCTGTTGCTCTTTATTACCACATGAAAGCAAAACACCTTTGTAGAAATTAGATGTTGTTTTTTTTTTTGCTTGGACAAAATT
Source organism: Labrus mixtus (assembly GCF_963584025.1). Taxonomy (NCBI): domain Eukaryota; kingdom Metazoa; phylum Chordata; class Actinopteri; order Labriformes; family Labridae; genus Labrus; species Labrus mixtus. The sequence continues at coordinate 32,265,952 of NC_083614.1, read as the reverse complement.
GTTCCCCCTAAATTTGCCTCCCTATCTTTACTGCGTTGGCTCTTGCAGGTTTCTGAGAAACTCCTCTATTTCTCTGCACATTATGCCTCTATCTATAGTCTTCTCCAGCATTCTGATGCTTTTCTTACGGAAGGAAGATATTTCTGGTATTGCTGCTGCCTTCATGTGATACTGTATCGACCCGTGGTGCTCTTTTTGATTAAAGTATAAATGATCTGCATATATGCTGTAAAGCATCTGTTTGTCTTCAGGTTCTGCTGGTTCATTTTTGAGCAGTTTCTGAAATATCTGCTCAGCTTTGGCCTTGCTGTGATGTGACTTTGCATAGATAGTTGCGAGGTCTATTTCCTTTTTGAGTGAAGAGTGAGGGTAAAGAGAGATCAGCTCCTCGTGGAGAGCGATTGCTCTGTCCATCATGCTTTGTTCTGGATCAGGGTCATTTCTGCTTTTATAAACGATCCTCCATCTGTAGCAGAGTGCAACAAATCTCTTCAGATAACGCACATCTGGATGTTCTTTCAAAACTTTCTCTGCCAAATAAATGGCGTCATCAACTGATATGTGGTCTATGTAAAGGTTTAGTAAGGCCCACATGCCACTGCCACTGCTCACATTTCCAGCCAACTTACGGACTTCATTTCGAATGTTTTCTCCTTCATTAGCCCGTTGTTCAAGGTAGAGAGCAGCGAGGTACAAGTTCTTTGGATCCCGTTCCTTGGCTTGTCTCATTTTCTCCAACAGGTCAGGGTCAAGCCTTGGGTCACTGAAGTTTTGGGCATTCTTTAACCATATGACATAGCTGGTGTTCCAATCCACCATGTTCGGCTGCATCCTGGCAGCTTTCTCAAAGTAATCAACCACCAGCTTCTTATCCTCTCCGAAGAACATCAGGGTCCAGGCTTTTTCAGCGTAGATCTCTGGATGGAGGTCGTCCTGGGATGGAGATGGGTATTTTTCCATCAGGGCATCAACCTTTGACAGGTAAGCCTGACTCTCCTCTAGATCTCCCAGGTGGTGGTGCAGCCAGGCCAGGTTCCCGTAGTTCACCACTAACCAAGGACCCTCATCTCTCTTTCTCAGCATGTTGAGGGTCTCTGCAGCCTTCTGGAACAAACTCTTAGCCTCTTCATTTAACCCCAGCTTATACTGAATGATCCCCCACAGGTTGTAAATGTGGCCCAGCCATCGATTTCCCTCCTCTGTGCTGAAGTCCTCCATCTTGTCTGTGAGACGTAAAAGTTTCGGCCTGCTGCGGTCCAGGTTCCAGGTGAAGTGGCACTGCAGGGACTCCAGTGTGGTTTGACTCTGAGCAGCACTGATGGAGAATAAAAAACAAACATTTAAACACATCAGCAGCTAGTTTTGACTTTTGTGTTCTTGTTTGTTACGTCTCGTCTCGCCGTGTCTCCTCTACTCTTCTAAACCTGAGCTGTCAATCGCCTTTATTACCCTATTATATAGTCAGATAATTAAGTAAACTTCTCAGATAAATAAAAAACAGACTAAATTATTTGGTGGACATCACTGCATGGGCTCAGGAACACTTCCAGGAGACATAGTCTGTGAACACAGCTCATCTCTGGATTCACAATGTTAGCTGAAACCCTACCATGTGTAGGGTTGCCACCTTCCAAGCAGAAAAATAAGGGACACCCGGCAGCGGGGTGCAACTCAGTAGGGGCCTGACCACCACTGGCCCAACAGTGGGGTGGGGCACCAGTTGTGGTGAATCATGATTTAAAACGTGGTTTTAATGAAGTAATAAGAGTCATACTTAAATTATAATTATTAATTAACACTTTTTTTTTCTGAAATAATTTACAAAAACGCAAAACTTCAGTGTAAAGGCAGATACAGTAATGTATGCACAATGAAATGCACCTAACACGACTTCAGCAGATGATTACTACTAGCTATTTAATTTACAACTGAACTTAAAGTTCAAATAAAGTTATTAACTTAACATTAATTCATTAACAGAGTATTATTGAAGTGCTTTTGACACTGCTGTAACATAGAGAGGAGGATGACAGATTTTTTATTAAATAAACAGTAAGAATTTAATAGTATTTTCATTCATTCATTCTGTCCTTCTGTCTTTCGTTTTTGTTGTTTTCTCATGAAATCATGAATGATACTATTAATATGGGTTTGAACTATTTTCTTATTGTATTAATTAAGTGTCTACTGTCGATATATTGATGTTGTATTGATGATATCTCACCCAGGCCAAACTGTGAATACAGATTTGGCTAAAATAAATGTCATCTTTTTGTTTTATGTACCGAAAAATATTCACACTATCCAAACTATACTGGAATAACCTATCTATAAACATGGGAGAAAATATATTAAGTAGGCCTACAATAGTTTCCTTTACATTATATTAATTCAGTATACTGAACTTTCGTGGTCATTCAGTAGGCATTTTTGGGGTCTGCGCAGTATACTGAACATTTCAGTATGGATACTAACTTCCGGGTTTCATGCAGTATGGATCGGATGCGTGCTTTCAGGAAATGAATTGAATACTAACTCCCACAATGCTGTGCGAAATTAAACGTAAATCAAAACAAACGAGCGTGGATTAATTGAATAAATATTTAATCTAGAGTTAAAGTCCCGACTGAAATCACTACTTTTAATTAACAACAGAAAATATAACAAATATCTGCATTATTATAAAACCTTTCCCCCTCTATTTAAATAATGATTTCACTATTTAAATGTGTCTTTATTGGTTTATTTTATATTCTGTATCTTACTGTCTTTCATTTGTACTTTTCTTTATGTACTGTATGTTATTTAGTTATTTAATCTGCCTTTTACTTGATTTACATTGTGATATTGTTTTTTGTTTACCTGACTGTATATGAGCATTACTCTTCTTGAATAAAGATAAACAAAAAAAAACGAACAAAAAAACGGGTGAATGCGGCCGGTTCGGGAAACGTAAATGACGCCACTTCCATACTGAATGAATCAGACGAAGTAGGAACAAATATCTGCCTACTGTGTGTGCATACTGAATAGAAGGTACTAACAGTATGCAGCACGGATAGTACGTACTGCATACTGCCTACTGCCTACTGAAAGATTGAGTATGTACTTGGCAATTCGGATACAGCCCTGCAGACATGTTTCCTTCTGACTCCTATGACTTTCTTTCACACAATCACTGACGAGCTCTCATTGCCAAAAAAGAACCAAACAAACCAACGGACGCTCCGAGGAGGCGGGAACTAGCCGGCTGAATCGGGCTGAATGATGCTGAGTTCAAGGCATCTTGGAAATACGGGACAAACCGCGTCTCGTATTGATTCAAAACGGGACGCAATATCAAAGTGTAAAATACGGGACGATTCCGTATTTTAAGGGACGGGTGGCAACCCTAACCATGTGTCATGATTTGGTTTTGTATTTGAGTTTCCGTGTTTTATCCCAGTGTTGCTGGTTTTTCCCTTGTGTGTTTCCTAGTTTTGTCTTCAGTGTTTTCTGTTTTATTTTGTCATTTATTATCCTCGTGTATCTCTGTGTTCTAGTGTGTTTTGTTAGATTTCTTGAGTTCTGTGTGTCTTTAGTGTTTCATGATTTAGTTTGTAGTTGTCCTCAGTGTTTCTTGTATTCCTGCCTCTGTGTGTTTCCCAGTGTGTTTGCCCTGATTGTCTTCACCTGTGTCATTAGTCTCACCTGTGTCTGATTACCCCATGTCTATTTAGTCTCTGTGTTTCTTCCCTTCTGTGGCAGTTCGTTGGATGTGTTTGTCGGTGCGTATGTTATGTCAGTGTACCGGTGGCTCCCTGTTTTTGAGCCCTGTGTTTTTGTTGAACTTGTTGAAGTAAGTTTTTGTTTGGCTTTTTGTTAAAATAAATAGTTTAGTTAATTCTGCACTTGGGTCCACACCTCCTTGTTTTTCAATTGTGACACCATGCAAAGCACAAGCTGTATATAAACCAGATCCAGAAACATTGCTGGCTTTCCTTGGGCCTGAGGTCGTTTAAAATGGACTAAGTCGAAGTGGAACACTGTCCTGAGGTCTGACAATTTGAAATCTTTTTAGAAAAAATGGACGCTGCATCCTCCGGGGCTAAAGAGGAGAGGGACCATCTGGCTTGTTATCAGCGCTCAGATAAAAAAAAAAAACAGCACCTGTGATGGTATGGGGGTGCATGGGTAAACTGCACATCTGTCAAGGCTCCATTAATGCTGAACCATACATACAGGTTTTGGAGCAACATATGCAACCAAATAGAAAACCTCTTTTCTGGGAAGGCCTTGTTTATTGCAGTAGCATAATGTCAAACCACATTCTGCACAGTGACAACAGAATGGCTCATAAGTCAAAAGCCTCATTTCCACCTAGCGGTCCGGTCAGAGGTCTGCACCTCCAAGGTCGCCCATGGGGGCCAAAAATCCAAAACAGCATTGAAATAACTCTCGAAATCTGCAGGATATTTAATCTTGCCGTGTTTTCTGTTTGTCCTTTATTACTGCTGTCAGACGGAAAGTGACGGTTCTTTTAACCAATCAACGGACTGCGGTTTGTCTCGCTCCAACCTTCAGGGTCGGATTGGTACACTTGGCACCTAATGTGGATCTAATGTGTTTGGATTAAATCTTTTATTGGATGTAAACTGTTGGGACTCAGTTTGATGGATTATTATGATCAGGAGAGTTCAGTAAACCTTCAAACGGTTAAAAGGTGTTGTTTGTTTGTCGGTGGTCTGACAGATGGGTAGATTGTGACTGCTGTTGTGGTCTGACCTGCACACACTGGGCCGTTTGAGTAACAGGGTCAAATATGCTGGTGCATGACCGTTTATGTTTTCATAATTACACAAAATTACCTGGCAATTGTCTGTTTTGTCTTATTTTGTAGTCTGCAGCCCCTTCTTTCTTGACAACAACACAGAGTTCAGACCAGGAGGCAGAGCTGCAGTCTTAAACGCTTCTCTGCGCCTCCCTTAGATCTCTCTCCCAGTCACTATAGCTGTAATTCGAACTGTAGTTATACTACAGGTACTGTGTTTTTATAAGTCATCCAAACGTAGAAAAAAAAGGCGTAAATCGTCAAAATCTCATTAGAATCAAAACTACGAATACGATTTTGCAAAAAAATCAGAATATTCACTGCAGACTTTTGAACATTAGTCCTTAGCATCCAAATCTCGTTTAGTGAATGATCTGATATCAGATCAGCATATTGATTTACTTTGTTTGACTGAAACCTGGCTGTGTCGAGATGAATTCAAATTCAATTCAAATTCGAATTCAAAAAACTTTATTTGTCCCCGGGGGGCAATTCAAAGGCACACAGAGCAATGAATTAACAACAGTGCAAGTAAACAAAACATTTTAACCTAAATATAAAGTGTCAATTTAAATACAACTTAAACTTAACTTAAAAATACAAAATATAAAACAGTAGATATAAGTGGACAGTGATCGGACTAACAGATGTAAACAGACCTATGTGCAGTAAACGAGAAATAAATATATATATACAGAGCTATGTGCAAGTAGGCAAATACTAGATGATAAGTTATTAAGGTGCATGGTGAATAATAATGGAACAACAGAACTAATATATACAATATAACTGTAAGGTAAAAATGAGATAAATAAAGTGACCGTAGTGCGCTGATGGATAAGAACAACAGGAATAAATTAACCAGAACTGTATGAATACTGATATAAGATGGATAGAATAAAGTGATGTAATGCATGAGACCAGATAAAGCAGAGGCAGTTAAGGTGCACGGCAAATATAAAGGAAGTAAAAAAGCAAAGTTCACGGCTGAGAGTCTGCATTGGGTGAGAGGTGTTGGTGTCTGTTGGGGGGTTAGGAGTTGAGGAGCTGGACAGCCCTGGGAACAAAGGTTGCTCTTCTCCTCTGTGTCCTGCAGCAGGGACGGCGAAGCTGGCGTCCTGAGGGGAGCCACTCAAACGCTGACTATCTGTAAATCTCAGTCACTAACCACCTACTTTCCTGGGAGCTCTTGAGCTCTCTTAGGCTCCTCGAGATCGTTGGTTGACGGCCTGCCAGAACAACCCTCCCCCCCACCGGATTGTTGATGGACGGCCTGCCAGAACAACCCCCCTCCCCACCGGATTGTTGATGGACGGCTTGCCTCCCCCCACCCCCTTGCTCCCTATCCCTCTTCCTGCATCTTATCCCATCTCTCCCCCTATCCCCTTCCAAGCAGTCTAGGCCTGTGAAGGCTGTTTCGTCATGAGCCGGGGATCCGGCCAAAGATTTCTGCCTTTTAATAAGACAGTTTTTTCTTACCACTGTAACTTTTGCTGCTTTGCTAAAGTGCTCATGATGGATAGGCCGGATCTTTGTAACATAGCAATAAGTAAGGTCTTTTTACCTGCTCTTTTGTAATGTTAAAAGACAAAGAGTAAGGTATTTTACCTGCTTTTTGTAAAGTGTCTCGAGATAACACTTGTTATGAGTTGACGCTATACAAATAAAAATTGATTGACTGATTGATTGATTCTTTGGTTAGTATTATGTATCCGTTTTGCCCCCTCCCCTCTGCCCTTTTGTACAATTTCCAGTGGGAGAGGTGGGTGTCCATTGTTTTGCCTAAGTGAGAGAAACAATTAAACAAGTCATCATAGAATAAATTGTTATTCCAAGTCTAGAAGACAAACAGTTTAATGACGTGGTTAATCTCTTATGTTGCAAAAACAACTACAAAACATTTGACGATTAGTCGACGATGTAAATCCGTTGGGGGGACAGGCCTACTGCAGAGTGGTAAACATGACCCTATCACAACTTTTCTTAAATGTGTTACTGGCATAAAATATAAAATGGGCACATCATACTTTTCCAAAAAACATTGAAATGTCTCAGTTTCAACAGTTGTCTGTGTTATTTTCAATTAATCAATTTTTATCTTATCATTTTACACAACGTCCGACTTCTATTGAACCATCAATCAATCAATCAACTTTTATTTGTATAGCGTCAACTCATAACAAGTGTTATCTCGAGACACTTTACAAGAAGCAGGTAAAATACCTTACTCATTGTTATGTTACAAAAAGCAGGTAAAAGACCTTACTCATTGTTATGTTACAAAAAGCAGGTAAAAGACCTTACTCATTGTTATGTTACAAAAAGCAGGTAAAAGACCTTACTCATTGTTATGTTACAAAAGAGCAGGTAAAAGACCTTACTCATTGTTATGTTACAAAAGAGCAGGTAAAAGACCTTACTCATTGTTATGTTACAAAAGAGCAGGTAAAAAGACATTACTTATTGTTATGTTACATAAAGCAGGTAAAAGACCTTACTTATTGTTATGTTACAAAAAGCAGGTAAAAAGACCTTAGTCATTGTTATGTTACAAAGATCCAGCCTATCCATCATGAGCACTTGTGGGGTTGTTTGTTCTTACCATGTACTTCCTGTGCAGAGGTTTGCGCAGAGGCCTCTGGTAAACAGGATATGGGCTTGGTGCGATCTGAACAGCGATATTTCAGCAACTGTCGCAGTTTTATTTTAACACATGAGCACAATACATTTTCCATTACACATTCCACCTCTTCAATAAAACCCCCCAGAAAAATCAGTCGTAATGATGATTACTTAAAAGGAAACACAAATTAAAATCATCCCTCACCCTGCACACTCAAAAAGACCACATCATCACCTCAAACTGGCCTTTGAATACTCGCTCTCTCAACAATAAAAGCCTCATTCTCCATGACTTCATAACCGACACCAATAATGGACTCCCTTTTTCTCACCGAAACCTGGCAAAATGCCATGGACTATTCCTCACTAAACTAAACCACAAACACAGGATACACATACATCGACAAACCCCGTCCCGATGGACAGGGTGGTGGTGTTGCTGCTGTTTACAGGAAGAACATTCAAACTAGCACCATTCCCAACCCTGCAGTTGACTCCTTTGAACACATTGTTTTCAAACTCTCTGGTCCTACTCCCCTGGTCACTGCTGTAATCTATCGCCCCCCCCAAACCAAACCCTTCTTTTTTCAGTTATTTATGACTTTCTTACCCAACTCTGCTCAATTTCAACTTCTGTTTTGCTCCTTGGGGATTTTGACTTCCACATCAATGACAAATAGACTGCGAAATAATTCCTGGACCTACTTCACTGCCTCAACTTTCACAACAGACACATTCTGGACTGGACACAATCCATCAACTGTCAAGTCTCAACCTCAACATCTCCAACCATCTGGTTATAAACATGGACATTGACATCCCTCTTCCCTCTCCAAAGCTAAAACAAAAAATCTCCTTCAGAAACGTAAATTCAGTCGACCCCTCAGCTTTATCAGCCTCTATAACCAGCAAAATCCCCCCCCCTCCCTCTGAACTCATCACTTACTATAACAACACACTCTCCTTCTGTCTAGATCAACTGGCTAAACTTAAAACTAAAACTCTCTCATTCACACACTTTGCACCCTGATACACTCTCAAACTCCATAAAATGAAATCCCACAAACGCCAGCTGACTACCTCAGACAATACAAAGAAGCTCTCAGCGCAGCCCGGTCCACCTATTACTCACACCTAATCCACTCAGGCTCATCCAACCCCAAGGCTCTCTTCTCTACAATAAACAAACTCTTCAAGCCCAGTGACAACACCTCTTCCTCCTTCACAGTTGACAAATGCGATGCTTTTCTTTTATTATTCCAATCCAAAACTGACACCATTTACAGCAGCTTCAACACTCTCACTGTCCCCTCTTCATCCCTACCCGCATCCCCCCGCCTCATCACCCAACCTCTGTGTCAGTTCTCCCCTGTGTCCCCAAATGAGCTATCCATCATCACCACTAGCATTTACCACCACTAAGTCCTCCACCAGTACTCTCGACCCCATCCCATCAAGTCTTGTCAAAAACGATCTCCCGGCCATCTCGCCACTCATAACCTCAATCATCAACTCCTCCCTCTGCTCTTGTTCAGTACCCAAAACACCCAAACTGGCAGACGTCACCCCCATCCTCAAGAAACCTGGACTCAAAACCGACAGCATGTGAAACTTCCGCCCCATCTCCAACCTCTGCTTTCTGTCAAAAATACTGGAACGTGTTGTCTCCTACCCAGATCAAATCCCACCTCTCCTCCAATAACCTGTTTGAACCATTCCAGTCAGGCTTCCCAGCACAGCACAGAAACAGCTCTCCTCAAAGTCACCAACGACCTCCTCAACATCCTCAACATCCTCGGCCTCACTGCAGCCCCTGACACCATCAGCCACAGTATTCTTCTATCCAGCTTAGAACACTCACTCAACATCACTGGCACTGCTCTTTCCTGGTTAAAATCCTACCTCACCGACAGACAACAGTTTATCAAAATCCATCTTTAACTTGTTTTTATTAATATTAGCTTAATGTGATACACCTGATACCCTTCTGTTACTAAAGATGATCATCCAAAGTCCTTAATAAACTCCAAAACATCTAGGACTCTGCTGCACCCCTTCTCACCCACACCCGATCCAGTGAACACATCGCCCCTGTCCTACATATCTCCACTGGGTCCCTGTCCTGTACCGTATCCAATTCAAAATCCTTCTCCTTACACATAAAGCCCTAGACCACCAGGCCCCCTCCTACCTCACAGCTCACCCTCACACTCCTGTACGCAGCCTCCATTCTTTAAAAGCCAACCTCCTGTCTCCCCCACTTAGAACCAAGCGACGAACCCGGGGGGACAGAGCCATAGCTGCCCCCCTCCCTCTGGAAACTCACTCCCTACACACATTCAACACTGCACTGACCCTTCTACATTCAAATCACTGATCAAAACTCACCTCTCCAAACAAGCTTTTAATCTATGATTGTGATGTGTGTTCTGTTTATCTGTAGCTGCACCTTTATGTTGTTTTATTTATGATTTGTGTGTAATGTTGTAATGTCTCTTAGTCTGTCCTTACTGTTCTGATCCTTCTGTCTTTTTAACAAATGTACAGTGTCTTGAAATTGAAACTCATAAATAAAATGTATTATTATTATTTTACCCCAGACAAACAAAAAGTCACAAAAGCAACAAAGTGAGAAAAGTAAACGTGTGAAACACTAAAATAATGAAGCTAAAGGGGAAGAAAAAGACAAATAGGAAAGAGTTTGGAATTAATAAATTAGAAACATGTAAACATTCGTATGCAAGTCAGATACTCACCTCATCTTTCTGCTGTTTCTTCCTCTCAGATGTTTCCTCTTGAAGTTGCTCTCTGGTTACAGTCGCTCCAGGTTCAGCTCTCTAGTGTGGATGACGTGATGTGCAGTAGCAGCTTTAAATGTCCATGATAGAGGCGTGGCACTTTCCTTATCAGCAGGATGTTATGTGACTTTCCTTTCCTTTCTTAAAAATTAAAAATCAAAGCCTCAATATGTTGTCAGTTTTGGTTTGCTTTGGCGCCATCTGGAGGTCTCTGAGTGCAACTGCAGTGTCATAAAAACGGTCACGCCTCCCCCTCTGACACCACGTGCATTTGTTGACAAACAAAGGGTGAGGAAGCCGGCAGAGACGCTGTGAGAAGATGAGGAACCACGCAGACTCAAAAGGTACAGTAATATTACCAGATTTTGATGGAGCCTGAGTGTCTGCAGCCCGTTGTCCAGTTTGTTTATTCAACTGTTACCATGACAACTATAGGTCGTGGGTAAATGGCTACATAGATCGGTTTGTCAGGTTACAAACTTTTTGGAGACAAAAGTAAAGCTGCTAAACGTGAGACAATGATGACGTCACCGGTAATGATGCAGCTGAATCTGTAATAAATGATGTCTGCAGGGATGTTCATTCTGCCGTATTACAGACTTGTTAGGCAGTAGTATAACCAGTTTGCAACCCTATGTAGAAAGTTAGGTTATATAACGGTCTGTTTGTGCATTGCTGATGTAACCCCGTGTGTTCTGGCTCTGTATTTACAGACAAATTAACAGAAACCGATGAATTGTGTTGTGAGCCGGGATCAAACATCTCCCCTGATAAAAGAAAAAACGCGTGATTTAGGAGAGACTACGGGGTTTCCTATTGCGCGAGACGCTAGCTTAACATTCAGTACATTAGCCGTTAACATTCACGACTAATAATAATAACTTTATGAATATTATTCAAAACTCCGCAGAACTGATACGGGATGAGTCGAATATGATCAGTAACTGAAAACCACAGTTTGATTTCATCTAAACAACTAAAAATATACTTTAAAATGTGTTTATCGACGGAGCGTGAATCATCATTAACCTACCGCCGACCAAGCTGTCAACGGCTCTGACCACATTCCTCCGTCATCACACACACTGTGGCAATTCTAGAGTCTCTTGGGGATTATTCCTCTTCATTTTACTTTGTTGACTTTCAGAAACTCATTTTGGTTTTCAAAGCAATAATGGATGTGACACTTAGCAGGGCAACAACAGTGAGTGCTGTCAGATGGGGCCCCCTTAGGGAGGTTTCCTACTGTCATTTTGGGCCACTGCTTTGGTTTACATTTGTGAGCCCTGAGGGGCCCCTACTGGTCTGGGGCCCCAAGCAGTTGGGGTACACACACACACACACACACACACACACACACACACACACACACACACACACACACACAGAGTCCAGAATAAACATTCAGGAGAATGATGTATAACTCAAAACAAGATATACAATGAAAAACAAGTGTTTTGGGGAAATTCATATGCTGTCAATATCAACCTGTTGCACTGACAGAGTATGAGGTTTTTGTTTTTCAACATCGGTTTTCCTTTTATTCCAGGATTCAGCCCAAATCAATTGTATATATACAATACAATACAATATATAATTGTATTGTTTAAAAATGATTGTATATGTATAATGGCTGAATAAAATACTCATACATACATGATCAGTTTGCCAGCGTGCGTGTGTTCGGAGAGGAGAGCGGCAGATTATAAATTCACCGTACTCTGCAACATGATGATGAATCAGTTTATGGACGCCATCTTGTAATACTCTTAGTTTACCAGCAGATGGCGCCTGTGCTACTTGTAAACCCAGGCAGTAAAGTGTATGTGAAGTTGTTAATCTGTCTAAACAGCTAATTTCTTCCAGTTATGTTTGTTGAACTCGAATATTTCTGCCAAATTACTTACTCTAATAATTATAAGGAATATATTATCTTAGAAATTAGTGTTTGTTTTCTAACCAGAATCCCACTGTGACATCACAAGGGGAGCACATTTGAAACGGAGCATTTTTCTCTGTGTTGTAAGACTTGTGCAGAACTCAAACAATGGACTGGATGGGTTTATTTCACATTTTGTGGGTCAGTAGACACTCAGGTTACCCAGATATATGTTCAAAAACATTGTACAAAAAAAGTGGATTTTTAATAATATGTCCCCTTCAGGAGTTTAAAAATAATTTAGTGTGATAGGCTTTAGCAGAATTAGGACGCTTATGATCCAACGAGGCTTGAATTTCTAGCTCCGTCCTCCCGATAGTTTAGAACTGAAGGTGAAACCACTGAAACAAACAACTTCAAGACGATTTCTTGGTGTGCACACTGTTCATTTATTGGTATGAAGCTTAAACATAGCTTGAGCAAACAGGAGCATCTTAATATATAATTTTCAGGTCACAGCAAATAAATTTTCACATGAACAATGAGGACTTTAAATATCCAAAGTGAAGCACATTCTTATAAATCCATTAATTCTAAACACTGAAAATACAGCATTGAAAAAACACAACAGAAGCAAAATACATGATAATCACAATTCACACATTTCTTCATTAAGTATTCACCATGACGACCGTGTTTTACAGAGGACGTCACACCTACCAGGAGCTAGGGTGTAAGATTTAAAGGTCACATATTCTCCTCCTCTTCAACCAGTGTAAATAAGTCTCAGAGCTCCTCAAAACATGTGTTGGGCCACGCAGGCTTAGGACAGTCTGTGCCTTTGAGTTATTTACTGAGATCACAAAGAGGCCTAAAAGGACTCTTTATCCCAGAATCCCCTGCGATACTTCACACCTACGTGTGACGTAAAGGGGGGACCGGAACCTGAGGTAAACCCACAGGCAGCTCCAGTCTTTAAAAGCAATCACCAGGCGTCGCTTCCTTCTCTTCAAGTGTGGTCTGCCGACACCAGAGGATACCCTCTCCAACAAGATGGACTCCAGCATTCGAGACAAAGCCTTTCCTCCTCTTGGCTTACAGAGGTTAAACTCCAGAGCTGATCTCCTAGCTCAGTATAGGTAGCTCTTCACATGCTGAATTCAAGCATCAGAGGATTCAGCTGACTACTTCCATGGCATATTTTTAGGAGTTTTGGGCGCAATCAGATGCTATCAGGTTCGAGCAAAAAGAAGAGTTTCTTTCCTTTGATTTTTCGTAAGACGTCATTGAACGCAACTGGACAGGAGCGCTGAAGGAAGCCCACTGATCCCTGAATCCACAAGGACACATAAAGAACTCGACTCCTGCAACCAGAAGACCCTATAGAGCAACGCTCTGGTCAAAGATCTGAATCCCGCTACCCTCTTCCTACATCTGTCACGAAGGAACCCTGCCTGAATCTGATGATTCAACATTCAACAGAGTGACGATCTAACCAGCTTTGCAACAATCACCAGGAGTTACCCCAAGTAAGAGCTTTGGTCTGGGCAGAAATAGTTTCAGAAATAGTTATGTTTCTTTTATAACCACTGATAATTATGCATCATTGTTGACGACATGTCACATTCTGTTTATTATCTGTTGTAAGCTGCTGCATTTGTTTTATTGTGATGAACTGCTGTGTTCACCTATGTGTGTAATGCTATGCTAGTTTACCTTCAGTCAACGGCTTTTACAATCAGAAAGACCAGTGTACCCACCGTTGAATCAACGTCCGGCCACTGGCTTTCTGGTGTTTAAGTAACAGTTACTGAACTCAGCTCAGAGAGCTCAAACTATTTCAAAAGGCAGCCACATGGCTTCTTTTGTTGTCCACCATTTTGTCCACATGTGACGAAGCCACATGGTGCATTGTCTCTCTCCGCCATCTTGTTTTCTCTCTCTCTCTCTCTCTCCTACACACACACACACACACACACATTTACACCTCATTCACAAGGTTTGCTTGATAATGTTTGTTTGCTTAGATTAGTTTATAATAGTTATTTGTTTGATTAAGTTCATCGATTTTGGATTGATGTTGCTTTGTTTAAATAAATTCTGTTATAATTTAAGAGAGCAGTTGTTTGTGATTACTGGTGTATTTACATTGTGATATAAGCTGGGTGCGAAGGCTTTGTGTACGGATTTCATGCCTTCAATTTATTAAATATAGTTATTAATTATTAATAATATTAGTAATTAAATAACTCATTTGAGACTGATTTGAGTGATATTTTGGTTATATTTCCCTGAGTACAGGGTGGTGCCCCAAAACGAGATTAAACATAGTTTAATGATATTTTATTTATATTATTAATAATTAGAAATAATTATTAAAGAATATAACCAAAGTTGACTTGATACAACCCCAACACATGTCTGTGAAGTGTCTTGTTCTAAATCCACTCTGATCCTGTAATTGATCATGCCTATAAACTCCTCTATTTCAGCCCTGCTCAGAACAGGCTGTTTCTGTGTCTGTACCTTTAAATATGTAAATGAGCTGTGTCTGACCACGCCACCTCTCTGGAAGGGCTTGGGTGTACTCGGTCTTTCTCGCTCCATGTCCTATTGTTTACGGTGAGAAGGCAGACTCAGAGGGCAGAACAAACACCTAGCTGTGGGAGTGTCACCCACCTGGGGGAGGGGCTACTGCCCTTTGTGATGTCATGAAGGGAACTCCATCCTGAATTAGTAAGTCGTTCCCAACTCTCTCTCTCTCTCTCTCTCTCTGGTTTCTAACTCTATCCACTATCCTATCTCTAAATAAATGAATAAAAGCCCCAAAATAAAAATAATTAAGAAAATAATAAAAATAAACCTTCCTTTAATTTATTTCAAATAGTTTTGAATGACAAGAAATTAGTGTTCAGTTAGTTTTTATCCTTATTTTTTGGACGCCCTGGCAGAATTGGCCCCCCTCCTGTTTTTTCATTCTTCTTCTGTTGCTCTTTATTACCACATGAAAGCAAAACACCTTCGTAGAAATTAGATGTTGTTTTTTTTTTTTTGCTTGGACATAATTGTTCCCCCTAAATTTGCCTCCCTATCTTTACTGCATTGGCTCTTGCAGGTTTCTGAGAAACTCTTTTATTTCTCTGTCTTTATTCTTCTCCAGGATTCTGATGCTGTTCTTACGGAAGGAAGATATTTCTGGTATTGCTGCTGCCTTCATGTGATACTGTGTCGACCTGTGGGAGTCATTTTGATTAAAGTATAAATGCCTTGCATATATGTTGTAAAGCATCTGTTTGTCTTCAGGTTCTGCTGGTTCATTTTTGAGCAGTTTCTGAAATATCTGCTCAGCTTTGGCCTTGCTGTGACGTGACTTTGCATAGATAGTTGCGAGGTCTATTTCCTTTTTGAGTGAAGAGTGAGGGTAAAGAGAGATCAGCTCCTCGTGGAGAGCGATTGCTTTGTCCATCATGCTTTGTTCTGGGGAACTACTGCTTTTATAAACGATCCTCCATCTGTAGCAGAGTGCAACAAATCTCTTCAGATAACGCACATCTGGATCTTCTTTCTGAACTTTCTCTGCCAAAACAATGGCGTCATCAACTGATATGTGGTCTGTGTAAAGGTTTAGTAAGGTCCACATGCCACTGCCACTGCAGCACAGAGTGCTCACATTTCCAGCCAACTCACGGACTTCATCCCGAATGTTTTCTCCTTCATTAGCCCGTTGTTCAAGGTAGAGCGCAACGAGGTACAAGTTCTCTGGATCCCGTTCCTTGGCTTGTCTCATTTTCTCCAACAGGTCAGGGTCCAGCCTTGGGTCACTGAAGTTTTGGGCGTTCTTTAACCATATGACATAGCTGGTGTTCCAATCCACCATGTCCGGCTGCATCCTGGCAGCTTTCTCGTAGTAATCAACCACCAGATTCATGTCCTCTCCGAAGAACATCAGGGTCCAGGCCTTTTCAGCGTAGATCTCTGCATGGAGGTCGTCCTGGGATGAAGATGGGTATTTTTCCATCAGGGCATCAACCTTTGACAGGTAAGCCTGACTCTCCTCTTGATCTCCCAGGTGGTGGTGCAGCCAGGCCAGGTTCCCGTAGTTCACCACTAACCAAGGACCCTCATCTGCATCTCTCAGCTTGTTGAGGGTCTCTGCAGCCTTCTGGAACAAACTCTTAGCCTCTTCATTTAACCCCAGCTTATACTGAATGAACCCCCACATGTTGTAAATGTGGCCCAGCCATCGATTTCCCTTCTTTGTGCTGAAGTCCTCCATCTTGTCTGTGAGACGTAAAAGTTTCGGCCTGCTGCGGTCCAGGTTCCAGGTGAAGTGGCACTGCAGGGACTCCAGTGTGGTTTGACTCTGAGCAGCACTGATGGAGAATAAAAAACAAACATTTAAACACATCAGCAGCTAGTTTTGACTCTTGTGTTCTTGTTTGTTACGTCTCGTCTCGCCGTGTCTCCTCTACTCTTCTAAACCTGAGCTGTCAATCGCCTTTATTACCCTATTATATAGTCAGATAATTAAGTAAACTTCTCAGATAAATAAAAAACAGACTAAATTATTTGGTGGACATCACTGCATGGGCTCAGGAACACTTCCAGGAGACATAGTCTGTGAACACAGCTCATCTCTGGATTCACAATGTTAGCTGAAACCCTACCATGTGTAGGGTTGCCACCTTCCAAGCAGAAAAATAAGGGACACCCGGCAGCGGGGTGCAACTCAGTAGGGGCCTGACCACCACTGGCCCAACAGTGGGGTGGGGCACCAGTTGTGGTGAATCATGATTTAAAACGTGGTTTTAATGAAGTAATAAGAGTCATACTTAAATTATAATTATTAATTAACACTTTTTTTTTCTGAAATAATTTACAAAAACGCAAAACTTCAGTGTAAAGGCAGATACAGTAATGTATGCACAATGAAATGCACCTAACACGACTTCAGCAGATGATTACTACTAGCTATTTAATTTACAACTGAACTTAAAGTTCAAATAAAGTTATTAACTTAACATTAATTCATTAACAGAGTATTATTGAAGTGCTTTTGACACTGCTGTAACATAGAGAGGAGGATGACAGATTTTTTATTAAATAAACAGTAAGAATTTAATAGTATTTTCATTCATTCATTCTGTCCTTCTGTCTTTCGTTTTTGTTGTTTTCTCATGAAATCATGAATGATACTATTAATATGGTTTTGAACTATTTTCTTATTGTATTAATTAAGTGTCTACTGTCGATATATTGATGTTGTATTGATGATATCTCGCCCAGGTCATACTGTGAATACAGATTTGGCTAAAATAAATGTCATCTTTTTTTTTTTGTACCGAAAAATATTCACACTATCCAAACTATACTGGAATAACCTATCTATAAACATGGGAGAAAATATATTAAGTAGGCCTACAATAGTTTCCTTTACATTATATTCATTTTCACTGACACTGTCAAGCCAGTCATTACTTTCTACTCACGTCTGTATTTCTGCATCCGTTTACGTTTTAATGGTGCACGGTGCGGGTATCAGAGACACCTGGGCCCTTTCCGAATATCCACAGTTCAGTACGCAGTATGTACTTTTCAGCAGGGAGTTTCAGTATACTGAACTTTCGTGGTCATTCAGTAGGCATTTTTGGGGTCTGCGCAGTATACTGAACATTTCAGTATGGATACTAACTTCCGGGTTTCATGCAGTATGGATCGGATGCGTGCTTTCAGGAAATGAATTGTATACTAACTCCCACAATGCTGTGCGAAATTAAACGTAAATCGTTACTTCACGTCCGCCTCCAAATCAAAACAAACGAGCGTGGATTAATTGAATAAATATAGTCGAGTTAAAATCCCGACTGAAATCACTACTTTTAATTAACAACAGAAAATAAAACAAATGTCTGCATTATTATAAACCCTTTCTCCCTCTATTTAAATAATGATGTCACTATTTAAATGCATCTTTATTGGTTTATTTTATATTCTGTATATTACTGTCTTTCATTTGTACTTTTCATTATGTACTGTGTGTTATTTAGTTATTTAATCTGCCTTTTACTTGATTTACATTGTGATATTGTTTTTTGTTTACCTGACTGTATATGAGCATTACTCTTCTTGAATAAAGATAAACAAAAAAAAAAAAAAAAAAAAAAACGGGTGAATGCGGCCTGTTCGGGAAACGTAAATGACGTCACTTCCATACTGAATGAATCAGACGAAGTAGGAACAAATATCTGCCTACTGTGTGTGCATACTGAATAGAAGGTACTAACAGTATGCAGCACGGATAGTATGTACTGCATACTGCCTACTGCCTACTGAAAGATTGAGTATGTACTTGAGCGGGAACTAGCCGGCTGAATCGGGCTGAATGATGCTGAGTTCAAGGCATCTTGGAAATACGGGACAAACCGCGTCTCGTATTGATTCAAAACGGGACGCAATATCAAAGTGTAAAATACGGGACGATTCCGTATTTTAAGGGACGGGTGGCGACCCTAACCATGTGTCATGATTTGGTTTTGTATTTGAGTTTCCGTGTTTTATCCCAGTGTTGCTGGTTTTTCCCTTGTGTGTCTCCTAGTTTTGTCTTCAGTGTTTTCTGTTTTATTTTGTCATTTATTATCCTCGTGTATCTCTGTGTTCTAATGTGTTTTGTTAGATTTCTTGAGTTCTGTGTGTCTTTAGTGTTTCATGATTTAGTTTGTAGTTGTCCTCAGTGTTTCTTGTATTCCTGCCTCTGTGTGTTTCCCAGTGTGTTTGCCCTGATTGTCTTCACCTGTGTCATTAGTCTCACCTGTGTCTGATTACCCCATGTCTATTTAGTCTCTGTGTTTCTTCCCTTCTGTGGCAGTTCGTTGTATGTGTTTGTCGGTGCGTATGTTATGTCAGTGTACCGGTGGCTCCCTGTTTTTGAGCCCTGTGTTTTTGTTGAACTTGTTGAAGTAAGTTTTTGTTTGGCTTTTTGTTAAAATAAATAGTTTAGTTAATTCTGCACTTGGGTCCACACCTCCTTGTTTTTCAATTGTGACACCATGCAAAGCGCAAGCTGTATATAAACCAGATCCAGAAACATTGCTGGCTCTCCTTGGGCCTGAGGTCGTTTAAAATGGACTAAGTCGAAGTGGAACACTGTCCTGAGGTCTGACAATTTGAAATCTTTTTAGAAAAAATGGACGCTGCATCCTCCGGGGCTAAAGAGGAGAGGGACCATCTGGCTTGTTATCAGCGCTCAGATTAAAAAAAAAAACAGCACCTGTGATGGTATGGGGGTGCATGGGTAAACTGCACATCTGTCAATGCTCCATTAATGCTGAACCATACATACAGGTTTTGGAGCAACATATGCTACCAAATAGAAAACCTCTTTTCTGGGAAGGCCTTGTTTATTGCAGCAGCATAATGTCAAACCACATTCTGCACAGTGACAACAGAATGGCACATAAGTCAAAAGCCTCATTTCCACCTAGCGGTCCGGTCAGAGGTCTGCACCTCCAAGGTCGCCCATGGGGGCCAAAAATCCAAAACAGCATTGAAATAACTCTCGAAATCTGCAGGATATTTAATCTTGCCGCGTTTTCTGTTTGTCCTTTATTACTGCTGTCAGACGGAAAGTGACGGTTCTTTTAACCAATCAACGGACTGCGGTTTGTCTCGCTCCAACCTTCAGGGTCGGATTGGTACACTTGGCACCTAATGTGGATCTAATGTGTTTGGATTAAATCTTTTATTGGATGTAAACTGTTGGGACTCAGTTTGATGGATTATTATGATCAGGAGAGTTCAGTAAACCTTCAAACGGTTAAAAGGTGTTGTTTGTTTGTCGGTGGTCTGACAGATGGGTAGATTGTGACTGCTGTTGTGGTCTGACCTGCACACACTGGGCCGTTTGAGTAACAGGGTCAAATATGCTGGTGCATGACCGTTTATGTTTTCATAATTACACAAAATTACCTGGCAATTGTCTGTTTTGTCTTATTTTGTAGTCTGCAGCCCCTTCTTTCTTGACAACAACACAGAGTTCAGACCAGGAGGCAGAGCTGCAGTCTTAAACGCTTCTCTGCGCCTCCCTTAGATCTCTCTCCCAGTCACTATAGCTGTAATTCGAACTGTAGTTATACTACAGGTACTGTGTTTTTATAAGTCATCCAAACGTAGAAAAAAAAGGCGTAAATCGTCAAAATCTCATTAGAATCAAAACTACGAATACGATTTTGCAAAAAAATCAGAATATTCACTGCAGACTTTTGAACATTAGTCCTTAGCATCCAAATCTCGTTTAGTGAATGATCTGATATCAGATCAGCATATTGATTTACTTTGTTTGACTGAAACCTGGCTGTGTCGAGATGAATTCAAATTCAATTCAAATTCGAATTCAAAAAACTTTATTTGTCCCCGGGGGGCAATTCAAAGGCACACAGAGCA
The DNA here is from genome assembly GCF_963584025.1 of Labrus mixtus. NCBI lineage: Eukaryota > Metazoa > Chordata > Actinopteri > Labriformes > Labridae > Labrus > Labrus mixtus. The sequence goes on along the minus strand of NC_083614.1, from coordinate 32,245,404 downwards.
ATGAATTAACAACAGTGCAAGTAAACAAAACATTTTAACCTAAATATAAAGTGTCAATTTAAATACAACTTAAACTTAACTTAAAAATACAAAATATAAAACAGTAGATATAAGTGGACAGTGATCGGACTAACAGATGTAAACAGACCTATGTGCAGTAAACGAGAAATAAATATATATATACAGAGCTATGTGCAAGTAGGCAAATACTAGATGATAAGTTATTAAGGTGCATGGTGAATAATAATGGAACAACAGAACTAATATATACAATATAACTGTAAGGTAAAAATGAGATAAATAAAGTGACCGTAGTGCGCTGATGGATAAGAACAACAGGAATAAATTAACCAGAACTGTATGAATACTGATATAAGATGGATAGAATAAAGTGATGTAATGCATGAGACCAGATAAAGCAGAGGCAGTTAAGGTGCACGGCAAATATAAAGGAAGTAAAAAAGCAAAGTTCACGGCTGAGAGTCTGCATTGGGTGAGAGGTGTTGGTGTCTGTTGGGGGGTTAGGAGTTGAGGAGCTGGACAGCCCTGGGAACAAAGGTTGCTCTTCTCCTCTGTGTCCTGCAGCAGGGACGGCGAAGCTGGCGTCCTGAGGGGAGCCACTCAAACGCTGACTATCTGTAAATCTCAGTCACTAACCACCTACTTTCCTGGGAGCTCTTGAGCTCTCTTAGGCTCCTCGAGATCGTTGGTTGACGGCCTGCCAGAACAACCCTCCCCCCCACCGGATTGTTGATGGACGGCCTGCCAGAACAACCCCCCTCCCCACCGGATTGTTGATGGACGGCTTGCCTCCCCCCACCCCCTTGCTCCCTATCCCTCTTCCTGCATCTTATCCCATCTCTCCCCCTATCCCCTTCCAAGCAGTCTAGGCCTGTGAAGGCTGTTTCGTCATGAGCCGGGGATCCGGCCAAAGATTTCTGCCTTTTAATAAGACAGTTTTTTCTTACTACTGTAACTTTTGCTGCTTTGCTAAAGTGCTCATGATGGATAGGCCGGATCTTTGTAACATAGCAATAAGTAAGGTCTTTTTACCTGCTCTTTTGTAATGTTAAAAGACAAAGAGTAAGGTATTTTACCTGCTTTTTGTAAAGTGTCTCGAGATAACACTTGTTATGAGTTGACGCTATACAAATAAAAATTGATTGACTGATTGATTGATTCTTTGGTTAGTATTATGTATCCGTTTTGCCCCCTCCCCTCTGCCCTTTTGTACAATTTCCAGTGGGAGAGGTGGGTGTCCATTGTTTTGCCTAAGTGAGAGAAACAATTAAACAAGTCATCATAGAATAAATTGTTATTCCAAGTCTAGAAGACAAACAGTTTAATGACGTGGTTAATCTCTTATGTTGCAAAAACAACTACAAAACATTTGACGATTAGTCGACGATGTAAATCCGTTGGGGGGACAGGCCTACTGCAGAGTGGTAAACATGACCCTGTCACAACTTTTTTTAAATGTGTTACTGGCATAAAATATAAAATGGGCACATCATACTTTTCCAAAAAACATTGAAATGTCTCAGTTTCAACAGTTGTCTGTGTTATTTTCAATTCATAAATTTTTATCTTATCATTTTACACAACGTCCGACTTCTATTGAACCATCAATCAATCAATCAACTTTTATTTGTATAGCGTCAACTCATAACAAGTGTTATCTCGAGACACTTTACAAGAAGCAGATAAAATACCTTACTCATTGTCTGTTAACATTACAAAAGAGCAGGTAAAAGACCTTACTCATTGTTATGTTACAAAAAGCAGGTAAAAAGATCCAGCCTATCCATCATGAGCACTTGTGGGGTTGTTTGTTCTTACCATATACTTCCTGTGCAGAGGTTTACGCAGAGGCCTCTGGTAAACAGGATATGGGCTTGGTGCGATCTGAACAGCGATATTTCAGCAACTGTCGCAGTTTTATTTTAACACATGAGCACAATACATTTTCCATTACACATTCCACCTCTTCAATAAAACCCCCCAGAAAAATCAGTCGTAATGATGATTACTTAAAAGGAAACACAAATTAAAATCATCCCTCACCCTGCACACTCAAAAAGACCACATCATCACCTCAAACTGGCCTTTGAATACTCGCTCTCTCAACAATAAAAGCCTCATTCTCCATGACTTCATAACCGACACCAATAATGGACTCCCTTTTTCTCACCGAAACCTGGCAAAATGCCATGGACTATTCCTCACTAAACTAAACCACAAACACAGGATACACATACATCGACAAACCCCGTCCCGATGGACAGGGTGGTGGTGTTGCTGCTGTTTACAGGAAGAACATTCAAACTAGCACCATTCCCAACCCTGCAGTTGACTCCTTTGAACACATTGTTTTCAAACTCTCTGGTCCTACTCCCCTGGTCACTGCTGTAATCTATCGCCCCCCCGAAACCAAACCCTTCTTTTTTCAGTTATTTATGACTTTCTTACCCAACTCTGCTCAATTTCAACTTCTGTTTTGCTCCTTGGGGATTTTGACTTCCACATCAATGACAAATAGACTGCGAAATAATTCCTGGACCTACTTCACTGCCTCAACTTTCACAACAGACACATTCTGGACTGGACACAATCCATCAACTGTCAAGTCTCAACCTCAACATCTCCAACCATCTGGTTATAAACATGGACATTGACATCCCTCTTCCCACTCCAAAGCTAAAACAAAAAATCTCCTTCAGAAACGTAAATTCAGTCGACCCCTCAGCTTTATCAGCCTCTATAACCAGCAAAATCCCCCCCCTCCCTCTGAACTCATCACTTACTATAACAACACACTCTCCTTCTGTCTAGATCAACTGGCTAAACTTAAAACTAAAACTCTCTCATTCACACACTTTGCACCCTGATACACTCTCAAACTCCATAAAATGAAATCCCACAAACGCCAGCTGACTACCTCAGACAATACAAAGAAGCTCTCAGCGCAGCCCGGTCCACCTATTACTCACACCTAATCCACTCAGGCTCATCCAACCCCAAGGCTCTCTTCTCTGCAATAAACAAACTCTTCAAGCCCAGTGACAACACCTCTTCCTCCTTCACAGTTGACAAATGCGATGCTTTTCTTTTATTATTCCAATCCAAAACTGACACCATTTACAGCAGCTTCAACACTCTCACTGTCCCCTCTTCATCCCTACCCGCATCCCCCCGCCTCATCACCCAACCTCTGTGTCAGTTCTCCCCTGTGTCCCCAAATGAGCTATCCATCATCACCACTAGCATTTACCACCACTAAGTCCTCCACCAGTACTCTCGACCCCATCCCATCAAGTCTTGTCAAAAACGATCTCCCGGCCATCTCGCCACTCATAACCTCAATCATCAACTCCTCCCTCTGCTCTTGTTCAGTACCCAAAACACCCAAACTGGCAGACGTCAACCCCATCCTCAAGAAACCTGGACTCAAAACCGACAGCATGTGAAACTTCCGCCCCATCTCCAACCTCTGCTTTCTGTCAAAAATACTGGAACGTGTTGTCTCCTACCCAGATCAAATCCCACCTCTCCTCCAATAACCTGTTTGAACCATTCCAGTCAGGCTTCCCAGCACAGCACAGAAACAGCTCTCCTCAAAGTCACCAACGACCTCCTCAACATCCTCAACATCCTCGGCCTCACTGCAGCCCCTGACACCATCAGCCACAGTATTCTTCTATCCAGCTTAGAACACTCACTCAACATCACTGGCACTGCTCTTTCCTGGTTAAAATCCTACCTCACCGACAGACAACAGTTTATCAAAATCCATCTTTAACTTGTTTTTATTAATATTAGCTTAATGTGATACACCTGATACCCTTCTGTTTCTAAAGATGATCATCCAAAGTCCTTAATAAACTCCAAAACATCTAGGACTCTGCCCCACTCTGCCCCTTCTCACCCACACCCGATCCAGTGAACACATCGCCCCTGTCCTACATATCTCCACTGGGTCCCTGTCCTGTACCGTATCCAATTCAAAATCCTTCTCCTTACACATAAAGCCCTTAACCACCAGGCCCCCTCATACCTCACAGCTCACCCTCACACTCCTGCACGCAGCCTCCATTCTTTAAAAGCCAACCTCCTGTCTCCCCCACTTAGAACCAAGCGACGAACCCGGGGGGACAGAGCCATAGCTGCCCCCCTCCCTCTGGAAACTCACTCCCTACACACATTCAACACTGCACTGACCCTTCTACATTCAAATCACTGATCAAAACTCACCTCTCCAAACAAGCTTTTAATCTATGATTGTGATGTGTGTTCTGTTTATCTGTAGCTGCACCTTTATGTTGTTTTATTTATGATTTGTGTGTAATGTTGTAATGTCTCTTAGTCTGTCCTTACTGTTCTGATCCTTCTGTCTTTTTAACAAATGTACAGTGTCTTGAAATTGAAACTCATAAATATAATGTATTATTATTATTTTACCCCAGACAAACAAAAAGTCACAAAAGCAACAAAGTGAGAAAAGTAAACGTGTGAAACACTAAAATAATGAAGCTGAAGGGGAAGAAAAAGACAAATAGGAAAGAGTTTGGAATTAATAAATTAGAAACATGTAAACATTCGTATGCAAGTCAGATACTCACCTCATCTTTCTGCTGTTTCTTCCTCTCAGATGTTTCCTCTTGAAGTTGCTCTCTGGTTACAGTCGCTCCAGGTTCAGCTCTCTAGTGTGGATGACGTGATGTGCAGTAGCAGCTTTAAATGTCCATGATAGAGGCGTGGCACTTTCCTTATCAGCAGGATGTTATGTGACTTTCCTTTCCTTTCTTAAAAATTAAAAATCAAAGCCTCAATATGTTGTCAGTTTTGGTTTGCTTTGGCGCCATCTGGAGGTCTCTGAGTGCAACTGCAGTGTCATAAAAACGGTCACGCCTCCCCCTCTGACACCACGTGCATTTGTTGACAAACAAAGGGTGAGGAAGCCGGCAGAGACGCTGTGAGAAGATGAGGAACCACGCAGACTCAAAAGGTACAGTAATATTACCAGATTTTGATGGAGCCTGAGTGTCTGCAGCCCGTTGTCCAGTTTGTTTATTCAACTGTTACCATGACAACTATAGGTCGTGGGTAAATGGCTACATAGATCGGTTTGTAAGGTTACAAACTTTTTGGAGACAAAAGTAAAGCTGCTAAACGTGAGACAATGATGACGTCACCGGTAATGATGCAGCTGAATCTGTAATAAATGATGTCTGCAGGGATGTTCATTCTGCCGTATTACAGACTTGTTAGGCAGTAGTATAACCAGTTTGCAACCCTATGTAGAAAGTTACGTTATATAACGGTCTGTTTGTGCATTGCTGATGTAACCCCGTGTGTTCTGGCTCTGTATTTACAGACAAATTAACAGAAACCGATGAATTGTGTTGTGAGCCGGGATCAAACATCTCCCCTGATAAAAGAAAAAACGCGTGATTTAGGAGAGACTACGGGGTTTCCTATTGCGCGAGACGCTAGCTTAACATTCAGTACATTAGCCATTAACATTCACAACTAATGAATAACTTTATGAATATTATTCAAAACTCTGCAGAACTGATACGGGATGAGTCGAATATGATCAGTAACTGAAAACCACAGTTTGATTTCATCTAAACAACTAAAAATATACTTTAAAATGTGTTTATCGACGGAGCGTGAATCATCATTAACCTACTGCCGACCAAGCTGTCAACGGCTCTGACCACATTCCTCCGTCATCGTACACACTGTGGCAATTCTAGAGTCTCTTGGGGATTATTCCTCTTCATTTTACTTAGTTGACTTTCAGAAACAAATTTTGGTTTTCAAAGCAATAATGGATGTGACACTTAGCAGGGCAACAACAGTGAGTGCTGTCAGATGGGGCCCCCTGAGGGAGGTTTCCTACTGTCATTTTCGGCCACTGCTTTGGTTTACATTTGTGAGCCCTGAGGGGCCCCAAGCAGTTGGGGTACACAAACACACACACACACACACACACACACACACCGAGTCCAGAATAAACATTCAGGAGAATAATGTAAAACTCAAAACAAGATATACAATGAAAAACAAGTGTTTTGGGGAAATTCATATGCTGTCAATATCAACCTGTTGCACTGACAGAGTATGAGGTTTTTGTTTTTCAACATCGGTTTTCCTTTTATTCCAGGATTCAGCCCAAATCAATTGTATATATACAATACAATACAATATATAATTGTATTGTTTAAAAATGATTGTATATGTATAATGGCTGAATAAAATACTCATACATACATGATCAGTTTGCCAGCGTGCGTGTGTTTGGAGAGGAGAGCGGCAGATTATAAATTCACCGTACTCTGCAACATGATGATGAATCAGTTTATGGACGCCGTCTTGTAATACTCTTAGTTTACCAGCAGATGGCGCCTGTGCTACTTGTAAACCCAGGCAGTAAAGTGTATGTGAAGTTGTTAATCTGTCTAAAGAGCTAATTTCTTCCAGTGGTGTTTGTTGAACTCGAATATAAGATAAAATAAGATAATCCTTTATTTATCCCACAACGGGGAAATTTACAGTGTTACAGCAGCAAAGAGCAAAGATTGCAAACAAAAAGTGAACACAGTACAATTTAAATATAAAAAGAAAAAATTAAGAATGTACAAAAAAATAGATACTAAAAAATAGATTTAAAAGATAAAAAATAGATCAGCTATTTGACAAAAGTGTAGTCTGTAATATTCAGTGTAACACAGACACAGCACAGTGGTTTGATAAACATAATATAACATTAATATAACATTATTATTGCACAAAGTCAGAGTGAATTGTCCAGTTGTGTGTGTGTTTTGTGATCTACTGGGAGCAGGCTTGGTTAAACAGTCTGACTGCAGCAGGAAGGAAGGACCTGCGGTATCTCTCCTTCTGACACCGCGGGTGGCGAAGCCTGCCGCTGAAGGAGCTGCCCAGAGCTGTTACAGTTCCATGCAGGGGGTGGGAAACGTTCTCCATCAGGGTTGATAGCTTTGCCATCATCCTTCTGTCTCCCACCACCTCAACAGGGTCCAGGGGGCAGCCCAGGACAGAGCTGGCCTTCTTCACCAGTTTGTTTAGTCTGTTCCTGTCTGCAGCATTAGTGCTGCTGCTCCAGCAGACCACTCCGTACAGGATGGCTGATGCCACCACAGAGTCATAAAAAGTCCTCAGGAGTGCTCCCTGCACACCGAAGGACCTGAGTCTCCTCAGAAAATGAAGTCTGCTCTGGCCTTTCTTGTAGAGAGCTTGTGTGTTATTAGTCCAGTCCAGCTTATTGTTCAGGTGAACACCCAGGTACTTACTGTATAAGAATCCACTATGTCAATGTCCTTTCCCTGGATGTTCACTGGTGTGAAGTGAGAAGTGGGTCTGCGCCTGCGGAAGTCCACCACATGCTCTTTGGTTTTACCCGCGTTGATCTGGAGGCAGTTCCGCTGGCACCAGTCCACAAAGTCCAGGTTGAGTTCTCTGTACTCCCCCTCGTCCCCATCAGTGATGAGGCCGACAATGGCAGAGTCATCAGAGAACTTCTGCAGGTGACAGTTAGGTGTCTTATGGGAGAAGTCTGCAGTGTACAGGGTGAAAAGGAAGGGAGCCAAGACGGCCCCCTGTGGGGCCCCTGTGCAGCAGATGACCCGGTCAGACACACAGTTCCGTGTCCTCACAAACTGTGGCCGGTTGGTCAGATAGTCCAGCAGCCAGGATGTGAGGTGCAGGTCGACTCCTGTGTGTTCCAGCTTGTCCCTCAGAAGCATGGGCTGTATGGTGTTGAAAGCACTGGAGAAATCATAGAACATGATCCTCACAGTGCTCCCAGCCCTCTCCAGGTGTGAGAGAGATGTCTGCGTGAGGTAGATGACAGCATCATCCACCCCGATGCCTGGCTGATAGGCGAACTGCAGTGGGTCCATTGATGAGCTCACCAGGGGGCGCAGATGGTGAAGGACCAACCTCTCCAAGGTCTTCATCAGGTGTGACGTCAGTGCCACTGGCCTGTCGTGGTTGAAGTCCTTGGGGCGGGAGATCTTTGGCACCGGTACCACGCAGGATGTCTTCCAGAGCTCTGGTACTCTCCCCAGTTTCAGGCTCAAGTTGTACATGTGCTCCATAACCCCACAGAGCTGGTCTGCACAGGATTTGAGGAGCCTGGAGCTGATGCCGTCCGGACCAACTGCTTTTCTGACCTTCAGCTTCCTCAGTTCTCTGTTCACCTGGGCTGTTGTGAGTGACAGGCTGGAGCAGGGGGGCTGTGTGCTGGAAGGTGTGGGGGTGGGGATGGGGTTGATGATGGGGGGAGCAGAGAGTGATGTGCAGGGGGGTGAGGTGGGGGTTGTGCAGTCAGCAGCGGGGGCAGACGGTGGTCGTTGCAGCAGAGTGGAATGGGTAGGGGGAGGGGTGGATGGCTGTTCAAATCTGTTAAAGAAAGTGTTCAGGTCATTCACCCACTCCTGATCCCTAACCAGTTCAGTGTTGGAGTCCTTGTGACCTGAAATGGTTTTCAGGCCCTTCCAGACTCCGCTGACATTCTTCTGCTGCAGCTGTTCCTCCATCTTCCTCCTGTAGATGCGTTTCCCCTCCCTGATCTTCCTCCTCAGCTCTCTCTGCACAGTCTTCATCTCCTCCTTGTCTCCTGACCTAAAAGCCCTCTTTTTGTCCTTGAGGAGGACCTTTATTTCAGGAGTAATCCACGGTTTGCTGTTGGCAAAACAACGTACAGTCCTGGTGGGTACGGTGTGATCCACACAGAAATTAATATAGTCTGTAATGCAGTGTGTGAGACTGTCAATGTTCTCCCCATGGTCATCACAGAACACTTCCCACGCAGTTGTCTCAAAACAGTCCTTAAGAGCCTCTTCCGTCTCATCGGACCATCTTTTAACAGTGCGGGTGACAGCTGGTTGTCTGTGTACCAGAGCTTTGTACACAGGCAGGAGGTACACCAGGTTGTGATCTGATCTTCCAAGGGGAGGGAGAGGAGATGAGGTGTATGCCTCCTTGGTGTTGGCATAGAAAAGGTCCAGTATTTTATTGTCTCTGGTGTGGCAGGTGACATATTGTGTGAAGGTGGTCAGGGTAGAGGAAGGAGAGGCATGATTAAAGTCCCCAGTAATGAGGAAGAGGGCCTGTGGGTGCTGTGTCTGCAGCCTGTTTGTTAATGAGTGCAGGACATCACACGCCGAGCTGGCATTAGCAGAGGGGGGAACATACGCAGCTATCGCTATAACATGCGAGAATTCCCGCGGCAGATAGTAAGGTCTCATGCTAACAGCTAGCAGTTCAATGTCCTTACTGCAGTGTTGTTCTTTGATAGTGATGTGCCCCGGATTACACCATCTATCGTTCACAAACACCGCCAGCCCTCCTACCTTCCTCTTACCGCTCTCCTTTGTCCTGTCAGCCCACATCAGCTGAAAACCATCCAGCTTAGCATTTGAGTCCGGTGTTAGCTCCGTTAGCCAGGTCTCCGTGAACAGCATTAGGCTACATTCCCCATATTCCCTCTGATGCCGGGTTAGCACCGCTAGCTCGTCCATCTTATTGGGAAGAGATCTTACATTCCCGGTGATGACCGAGGGAAGGACGGGTTTGAAACGTCTCCTCTTGTTCACTTTACCCCGGCGTGGCAACCCCGTCTCCGTCTCCGTCTCCTCAGCTCGCGGGGAACATCGGGTCTTTCGCCAGTTAGCTTCGCAGTGCTACGGAGGGCTAACAGCTGATCGCAGGTGTAAACAATAGAGCCACTGCTACACGAGACCTCCGCGGTCCAAGATGTAAACAGTAGGTTGAAAAACCAGAAATACCAGTGCAAACTCAACAAGAGTTGTGTCCATCTTGTGGTAGTGGATTATGGAAGTAATAAACAAAAATAAGCTAGAAAAAAGTAAGAAAAAATAAGGAAAAAACCCTGGAGCTGCTGTAACATGCGACCACTCGTGCGGCGCTCGTAAGCCGCTGCTACTATTCAATATAGAATATTTCTGCCAAATAACTTACTCTAATAATTATAAGGAATATATTATGTTAGAAATGAGTGTTAGTTTTCTATTTAATCTTTGTGCTGGATGTGAACATTGTTATTCATGTCATGTTTGTGACCCTGTATAAACCAGCTCTCTCAGAACGCTCCGTTTTGGTGTGTGTGTCTCTTTAAATGCAATGAGCCCCCCTGAGTTTTCCAGGTAGACATCACTCCTCTGTAGAGAGAATAAAAATGGAGGACCTGCGCAAAAGTTTTGCTCTAGGCTGGGGGTGGAGTCCATGGGTGGAGATACCAGGGGGGGAGGGGAGGGTAATTTTCTAACCAGAATCCCACTGTGACATCACAAGGAGAGCACATTTGAAACAGAGCATTTTTCTCTCTGTTGTAAGACTTATGCAGACCTCAAACAAAGGACTGGATGGGTTTATCAGGTTACCCAAATATATGTTCAGAAACACTAAAAGTGGATTTTTAATAATATGTCCCCTTCAAGATTTTAAAAATCGTTTAGTGTGATAGGCTTTAGCAGAATTAGGACGCTTATGATCTGACGAGGCTTAAATTTCTAGCGCCGTCCTCCCGATAGTTTAGAACTGAAGAAGGTGAAACCACTGAAACAAACAACTTCAAGACGATTTCTTGGTGTGCACACTGTTAATTTATTGGTATAAAGCTTAAACACAGCTTGAGCAAACAGGAGCATCTTAATATATAATTTTCAGGTCACAGCAAATAAATTTTCACATGAACAATGAGGACTTTAAATATCCAAAGTGAAGCACATTCTTATAAAATCCATTAATTCTAAAAACTGAAAATACAGCATTGAAAAAACACAACAGAAGCAAAATACATGATAATCACAATTCACACATTTCTTCATTAAGTATTCACCATGACGACCGTGTTTTACAGAGGACGTCACACCTACCAGGAGCTAGGGTGTAAGATTTAAAGGTCACATATTCTCCTCCTCTTCAACCAGTTTAAAAAAGTCTCAGAGCTCCTCAAAACATGTGTGAAGTTTCTTGTTCTAAATCCACTCTGGATGCAAGGGGCTACTGCCCTTTGTGATGTCATGAAGGGAACTCCGTCCTGAATTAGTAAGTCGTTCCCGACTCTCTCTCTCTCTCTCTCTCTCTCTCCCCTGTTTCTAACTCTATCCACTGTCCTATCTCTAAATAAACGCATAAAAGCCCAAAAATAAAAATAATGAAGAAAATAATTAAAATAAACCTTCCTTTAATTTATTTCAAATAGTTTTGAATGACAGGAAATTAGTTTTTAGTTAGTTTTTATACTTATGTTTTGGACGCCCTGGCAGAATTGGCCCCCTCCTGTTTTTCATTCTTCTTCAGGATTCTTTTGCTTTTTATTACCACGTGAAAGCAAAACACCTTCGTAGAAATTAGTTGTTTTTTTTTGCTTGGACAAAATTGTTCCCCCTAAATTTGCCTCCCTATCTTTACTGTCTTGGCTCTTGCAGGTTTCTGAGAAACTCTTTTATTTCTCTGTCTTTATTCTTCTCCAGGATTCCGATGCTTTTCTTACGGAAGTAGGATTTTTTTGGTATTGCTGCTGCCTTCATGTGATACTGTGTCGACCTGTGGGAGTCTTTTTGATTAAAGTATAAATGATTTGCATATATGCTGTAAAGCATCTGTTTGTCTTCAGGTTCTGCTGGTTCATTTTTGAGCAGTTTCTGAAATATCTGCTCAGCTTTGGCCTTGCTGTGACGTGACTTTGCATAGATAGTTGCGAGGTCTGTTTCCTTTTTGAGTGAAGAGTGAGGGTAAAGAGAGAGCAGCTCCTCGTGGAGAGCGATTGCTCTGTCCATCATGCTTTGTTCTGGATCAGGGTCATTTCTGCTTTTATAAACGATCCTCGATCTGTAGCAGAACGCAACACATCTCTTCAGATAACACACATCTGGATGTTCTTTCAAAACTTTCTCTGCCAAATAAATGGCGTCATCAACAGATATGTATTTTATGTAAAGGTTTAGTAAGGCCCACATGCCACTGCCACTGCAGCACAGAGTGCTCACATTTCCAGCCAACTCACGGACTTCATCTCGAATGTTTTCTCCTTCATTAGCCCGTTGTTCAAGGTAGAGCACAGCGAGGTGCAAGTTCTTTGGATCCCGTTCCTTGGCTTGTCTCATTTTCTCCAACAGGTCAGGGTCAAGCCTTGTGTCACTGAAGTTTTGGGCGTTCTTTAACCATATGACATAGCTGGTGTTCCAATCCACCATGTCCGGCTGCATCCTGGCAGCTTTCTCGTAGTAATCAACAACCAGATTCCTATCCTCTCCGAAGAACATCAGGGTCCAGGCCTTTTCAGCGTAGATCTCTGGATGGAGGTCGTCCTGGGATGGAGATGGGTATTTTTCCATCAGGGTATCAACCTTTGACAGGTAAGCCTGACTCTCCTCTAGATCTCCCATGTGGTGATGCAGCCAGGCCAGGTTCCCGTAGTTCACCACTAACCAAGGACCCTCATCTGCATCTCTCAGCTTGTTGAGGGCCTCTGCAGCCTTCTGAAACAAACTCTTAGCCTCTTCATTTAACCCCAGTTTATACTGAATGAACCCCCACAGGTTGTAACTGTGGCCCAGCCATCGATTTCCCTCCTCGGTGCGGATGTCTTCCATCTTGTCCCTGAGAAGTAATATTATTGACCTGCTGCGGTCCAGGTCCCAGGTGAAGTGGCACTGCAGGGACTCCAGTGTGGTTTGACTCTGAGCAGCACTGATGGAGAATAAAAAAACAAACATTTAAACACATCAGCAGCTAGTTTTTTTTGCTTTGAAGTGTGCTATGTTTGGATGTTTACTGTTCATCTCCCATGAAGAAAAGATGTTTTAAAGGAGCAATATGTAACTCAGACACCTAGTGTTTAAAATGAGTACTGCAGTTAAAATTCTACACATTGTATGGTCACAAATTAGACGACACTTTGGGTGGCTTTCCCTCTCTAAAGCAACGCTCATCTGTAATAATCAACTTTTTATACCAGCTATGATTGACCCACGATTTACATCTTTGGAGAGGAATGGCCTGCGCTGTCTGGGTGACTTGTACATTAATGATGTTTTTGCCAGTTTCGAACAATTACGTTCTGCATTCAATTTAAATAGCTCCGACTTTTTTTTGATATTTTCAGCTCCGTGATTTTGCTAGGACCACTCACCGGCATTCCCTCAAGTTCCAAACCCCAGTGGCATTGATCTGGCACTCAAGGCAAGAGTCTTGCCCAAAGGTCAGGTTTCCTACCTTTATGACCTCCTGTTCACAACTAACGAGTCTGCGGTAAATAAGATCAAGGCTGATTGGGAAATCGAATTACAAACCAACCTTTCTGAGGATTTCTGGAAAAAGGCTCTTGGGGCTGTTAATTCATCTAACACTAACACCTCCAGTCTGGTTAAGAAGGCTCATCAACGCCTCTTTTTCCTGAGGACACTGAAGAGACACCACCTGTCTTCAGCTGTACTGATGAACTTCTACCGCTGTGTGATCGAGAGCATCCTGACCAGCAGTGTCACAATCTGGTACGGAAACTGCTCTGTCACAGACCGTAAGGCGCTACAGCGGGTGGTAAAAACCGCCCAGCGTATCACAAGGTGTCCACTTCCTGCCATTGAGGAAGTCCAAAGAAAACGCTGTCTGCGGCGAGCTCACAGCATCCTTAAAGACTCCTCCCACCCTGCCCACAGTCTGTTTACCCTCCTGCCCTCCGGTAGGCGCTTCAGAAGCCTCCGGACCAGAACCAGCAGACTGATCATTCAGTCTATGGCGCTGCGCGAGTTTCGACTAGCAGTAGTGGTCTGTCTTTATTCGTCTGTTTTCTAATGTCGTCAGTGTATAATCGACCAGAAACAACCTGATTTATATCTCACTGCTCGTCCCGGACCAGGTATGATCACTGGCAAATTTCTTGAAGTATGTGCAGATCAGTTATGTGATGTTTTTACAGATCTTTTCAACTTGTCACTTACTGTGCACAAGGTCCCCAAGCTGTGGAAGGATTCTATTGTTGTACCTGTGGCTAAGAACAAATCTCCCAAAGAGCTAAATGACCTGAGGCCTGTGGCTCTGACTTCAGTAGTAATGAAGACTTTTGAACAATTGGTCAAAGGAGTTCTGACCAATCATGTTCAGGGCCTGCTTGACCCGATGCAATTTGCATATCAGGCAAACAGAGGTGTGGATGATGCCACTATTACTCTATTTAACTATTTATATAAACATCTTGAGGGTACAAAAACACATGCGAGGCTTTTATTTGTAGATTTCTCCTCAGCTTTTAATACAATCCAACCCCACATTTTAGCAAAGAAACTGCTGTCCCATTTTAACCTTGATGCTGGGTTGGTGAAATGGATCTTGGACTTTTTAACTTGCAGGCCTCAGTCAGTCAGGGCGAATGGTGCCCTATCCGAGAAGCGGCTGTCATCCACAGGCTCACCACAGGGGTGTGTCCTGTCCCCTTTATTGTATATTTTATATACAAACGACTGTAGGAGCACCTATGACAACAGGCATCTCCTGAAGTTTGCGGACAATACTGTTCTAATCAGTCTGCTCCAGGATGGAGAGGTCGATCACGGGCCTGTTGTGAAGGACTTTGTGGAGTGGTGCGACCACCACTTCTTAAAGATCAATGTCAAAAAAACAAAAGAGATGGTCATTGATTTTCAGAAAATCTCCCACTCAACCTTCCCGCCTATGATCAAAGGTACACCTGTGGAGAATGTTGAGTGTTACAAGTACCTGGGCACTGTGATTGACAAAAACTTAAATCATGACAAGAACACAGATGCAATCTGCAAAAAGGGCCTTCAGAGACTCTACTTTCTGCGCAGAATGAACACTTTTAATGTGGACAAGACACTGATGGTTTTATTCTACCGATCTTTTATAGAGTCAATTTTAACCTTTTGTTTTATCTCATGGTATGGTAACCGTCTTTCCAGTATTGTCAATACAGCCAGTAAAATAATCATTTCAGAACAATTCATTGTCAGAAATCTGGAACAGACAAGTTGTTAGGAAAGCAAAGTCTATCTTGTCCAGCTCTGACCATCCTCTCTTACAGGTACAGGCTGCCCAGGGCTAAGGCAAACAGATTTAAATTTCTCACCCACACCCGATCCAGTGAACACATCACCCCTGTCCTACATATCTCCACTAGGTCCCTGCTCCTTACACATAAAGCCCTAGACCACCAGGCCCCCTCCTACCTCACAGCTCCCCTTCACCCTCACACTCCTGTACGCAGCCTCCATTCTTTAAAAGCCAACCTCCTGTCTCCCCCACTTAGAACCAAGCGACGAACCCGGGGGGACAGAGCCATAGCTGCCCCCTCCCTCTGGAAACTCACTCCCTACACACATTCAACACTGCACTGACCCTTCTACATTCAAATCACTGATCAAAACTCACCTCTCCAAACAAGTTTTTAATCTATGATTGTGATGTGTGTTCTGTTTATCTGTAGCTGCACCTTTATGTTGTTTTATTTATGATTTGTGTGTAATGTTGTAATGTCTCTTAGTCTGTCCTTACTGTTCTGATCCTTCTGTCTTTTTAACAAATGTACAGTGTCTTGAAATTGAAACTTATAAATAAAATGTATTATTATTATTTTACCCCAGACAAACAAAAAGTCACAAAAGCAACAAAGTGAGAAAAGTAAACGTATGAAACACTAAAATAATGAAGCTAAAGGGGAAGAAAAAGACAAATAGGAAAGAGTTTGGAATTAATAAATTAGAAACATGTAAACATTTGTACGCAAGTCAGATACTCACCTCATCTTTCTGCTGTTTCTTCCTCTCAGATGTTTCCTCTTGATGTTGCTCTGTGGTTACAGTCGCTCCAGCTTCAGCTCTCTGGTGTGGATGATGTGATGATGTGCAGTAGCAGCTTTAAATGTCCGTGATAGAGGCGTGGCACTTTCCTTATCAGCAGGATGCAGTTTCATTTCTTAAGAATTTAAACTCAAAGCCTCAATATGTTGCAGGGCTCTCAAGTGTGAGTGTGTGTGTGTGTGTGTGTGTGTGTGTGTGTGTGTGTGTTTGTATGATTATGGATAGTGTTGTTTATTGTAGGTGTTAGTGGCAGGTTTTGAGGCCTTCAGCACAGGGGTTGGTGGCTCTCATTTGAAACACTGTGGTTCCAGGCCAGCCATTTTGACTGTCATGATTGGCGAAAGTGTTCCATTCAGTGCCAAGCTGTTTCTTGTTTTGGTCTTGTTTAGGCCGACCATGGAGAAAACCCTCTCTGCATCTGCATTTGAGTGTGGGAGCATTAAAACTAATGCTGCTATCTTAGATAGCCTCCCAAACTGGCTCAAACCGGTCACCTTTGAAATAAAGGAACCAACTATTAATCAAATGTTTTGCTTTTATTATGTCAATTAATTATGTGTATGTCAGGTGGCGCCAAATATTTCTTACCTTGCTCTTGGCTGAGGACATGCTCCCCCAAAACTCCTCAACATTAAAGGTGGTGGGATCTTGGGGCATGGGGATCTCCATGAGTTGATACTCCAGGAACTCCTCACTCACCTTGTCCTGTTCCTGTGGCCCATGGAAAGGAAGTAGTTCCTGAAATCTAAAAAGAGCACCTTGTGTAAAGAACTGATTAAGATACCATGCTGAGGCTACTGGCAGGTGGAGGTGTGTGGGAGAATGCCAGACAATCCTGCTAATGGCCTTTCATGCTGAGAGACATTAGGGTGTGGTGTGAGCAGTGCAAAGCCTGTCAGACTCGCAGGTCCCCGGATCTCTGGTTGACCGCCCTCTGCAACGGGTGGCCGCAGATATTCTGGAACTGCCTGTGACATCTCGGGGGAATAGGTGCGTGCTGGTTGTGGAGGATTATTTTACTAAGTTTGTTAATGTGTACGCCCTTCCAAACCAGACTGCTCACACGGTTGCTCACTGTCTTTTTGAGGATTGTGTTTTGGTGCATGGAGTCCCTGAGGTCCTGCACACCGACCAAGGCCGCCAGTTTGAGGCGGACGTGATTCAGGGTCTCTGTCAGATGTTGGGGATCAAGAAAACGCGCACCATGGCATACAATCCGAAGTCGGACGGAATGGTGGAACGCCATAATCGTACTCTGATTGACCAGCTTGCTAAGATGTTGCTCTCTCGTGGGGGCAAATGGGACAGTTATATAAAACAGGTCGCCTTTCCATACGTGGTATGCGTGGTCGGGAGGCGCGTGTCCCTGCTGATGTGCTTGTGCCTGGTGTTGTTTCAGACTCTCGGGGGGCTGGATCTCTGCCATCGTATGTGTCATCCATGGTGGATGGACTGAAGGCTGCTTTCTCAGTCGCCAGGCTCAATGCTGCAGAGGCTCATGAGAGAAAAAAACTGTATTATGACGCTGATGTTTGCCACCGTGCCTATGAGGCGGGAGAGATGGTGTGGTTGAATAATCCCACTGAGAGCCGCACGAAGCTGGCGCCACATTGGAAGGGCCCATACCGGGTCATGGAGGCGTTGGCGTCTGGAAGTGAGGCTGCACTGACTTACCGCATCAGCAACCCTCTGGACTCTCTGGAGAGGCCTCAGGTGGTTCACCATGACAGGCTGAAACGTTATACTTTGCCAGTGCCTACAGGGACTGTTGGTGGCTCCCCTCCTACCCTTAAAGTATCTCCTCTTTTGGGGGTTTCGCCACTCCCGTTGTCGCCGCAAATGGTTGAGCAACAATTGGCTGGGGGTGTGGACATGAGTCTGTATGGGGAGTTTTCAGGGCCTGAACTAGTGCAGTCACGCAGGGGGCGTGTCCTGCGACCACCTTCACGTCTTCAGGATTTTGTGAGGTTCTGAGTTTGATGCTTGGTGTTTGTTTCCCTCTTTCTGGGATGTTTTTTTTTTCATGTGTTTTTGCTGATCATGTTAAGTACAT
This sequence comes from Labrus mixtus, assembly GCF_963584025.1. Taxonomy (NCBI): domain Eukaryota; kingdom Metazoa; phylum Chordata; class Actinopteri; order Labriformes; family Labridae; genus Labrus; species Labrus mixtus. Next base: position 32,227,479 of record NC_083614.1, on the reverse strand, counting down.
TTGGGTGACAACTGTGATACAGAGGGTTTTTTTCATGCTCAGGTTAAATTCTGCTAGGGGACTGTTTTGAGAGGTTTCCTGTTGTCTCATGGGTGCCTGTGCCAATGTTTTATGTGAAACGGGGACGTTTCAAGTTGAGGGGAGGACGTATGTAACAGATTGTTGTGTTTGTTATATGTACTGTATATCTCATTCGCTTTTAGAGTGAGGTGTCCCTAAAGGGTTACCGTAGCTGCCGTAAAGCAGTTGTTGTTGTTGTTATCCTGTTACACCGGTACACAGGTGTGTGTGTGTAATAAAGTGGAAGCCGTGGATAAAGAAGCTCCCCGCCTATGTGCCGTTTATTGTTTAAGTGTATCCAGTCCAACGAACCCAGAAAGCTCGGTTACAGAGGTAAGAGAAAAGCTTTGTGAATACGGGTCCTGATCTAGGACTAAAAAACAGGTGTCAGAATAGCTGCTGAAATTAGCAAGAATTCAACTGGCTGGCTAGTTCACACACTCTGGTCAAACTGTTAGCTAATATTACTGATTACCAGCTGACTGGACACAATATTCCCCAACATACAGAAATCAAATGATGAGATGACTTACTGTAATAATATGATATGGTCCTCTTCTCCATAGACTGTAAATATAACGGTCCTGTCCCACGTCGATCAGTCTGTACTTCAGCGAGCGTCTGAATCAAAATGTCATTGGCGTCTTCTTTGTAACCAGAATGTAGCGTTGTTGTAGCAGGAATATCTAAATCTTACCCGGATACAGCAATGCTATTTATTGATTGGCTGTTGGGGTAGCTATATATATATATTTTTTGATTAGCTGGTGCGTGGCAAGCTCCTTCTGATCTCTATGGGAAACCCCCTTGATTCCTATCTGTTCCATTGTTAAAAAAAATAGCGGCGCAACTTGGTGGGCGTTATCCTGGTAATTTATGTGTGAGAAATACAAGGTGTGGCGTGTGAGCGTGTGAACAAGTTGAAATGTGTGTCTCTCACTCCCAATGCGTGAGACTTGAGAGCATTGATGTTGTCAGTTTTGGTGCGCTTTGGCGCCATCTGGAGGTCTCTGAGTGCAACTGCAGTGTCATAAAAACGGTCACGCCTCCCCCTCTGACACCACGTGCATTTGTTGACAAACAAAGGGTGAGGAAGCCGGCAGAGACGCTGTGAGAAGATGAGGAACCACGCAGACTCAAAAGGTACAGTAATATTACCAGATTTTGATGGAGCCTGAGTGTCTGCAGCCCGTTGTCCAGTTTGTTTATTCAACTGTTACCATGACAACTATAGGTCGTGGGTAAATGGCTACATAGATCGGTTTGTAAGGTTACAAACTTTTTGGAGACAAAAGTAAAGCTGCTAAACGTGAGACAATGATGATGTCACCAGTAATGATGCAGCTGAATCTGTAATAAATGATGTCTGCAGGGATGTTCATTCTGCCGTATTACAGACTTGTTAGGCAGTAGTATAACCAGTTTGCAACCCTATGTAGAAAGTTACGTTACATAACGGTCTGTTTGTGCATTGCTGATGTAACCCCGTGTGTTCTGGCTCTGTATTTACAGACAAATTAACAGAAACCGATGAATTGTGTTGTGAGCCGGGATCAAACATCTCCCCTGATAAAAGAAAAAACGTGTGATTTAGGAGAGACTACGGGGTTTCCTATTGCGCGAGACGCTAGCTTAACATTCACGACTAATGAATAACTTTATGAATATTATTCAAAACTCCGCAGAACTGATACGGGATGAGTCGAATATGATCAGTATCTGAAAACCACAGTTTGATTTCATCTAAAAAAATACTTTAAAATGTGTTTATCGACGGAGCGTGAATCATCATTAACCTACCTCCGACCAACCTGTCAACGGCTCTGACCACATTCCTCCGTCATCACACACACTGTGGCAATTCTAGAGTCTCTTGGGGATTATTCCTCTTCATTTTACTTTGTTGACTTTCAGAAACTCATTTTGGTTTTCAAAGCAATAATGGATGTGACACTTAGCAGGGCAACAACAGTGAGTGCTGTCAGATGTGGCCCCCTTAGGGAGGTTTCCTACTGTCATTTTGGGCCACTGCTTTGGTTTACATTTGTGAGCCCTGAGGGGCCCCTACTGGTCTGGGGCACACACACACACACACACACACAGACTCCAGAATAAACATTCAGGAGAATAATGTATAACTCAAAACAAGATATACAATGAAAATCAAGTGTTTTGGGGAAATTCATATGCTGTCAATATCAACCTGTTGCACTGACAGACTATGAGGTTTTTGTTTTTCAACATCGGTTTTCCTTTTATTCCAGGATTCAGCCCAAAACTTCAATTCACCATCAATGATGAGCCGGAGCCCGGAGTGGGGCGGAGTCAGTACAGGAATGCAGCATATAGACAATGTGTGTTATGGAAAATCAACTGGAGAGATACAACAAGTCACAATATACATGGGTAACACTTTACAATAAGGTACACACATTTTGCATACTTACTGGGAGACGAATGGGAAACTAACCACTAGATATAAACCGGAGTGCATATGTGAAAAGGGCTCTAGGTAACCATTAGTTAACAGGTAGATTTGTGTGGTTTATCCAGCTTTCATTATCCGTTAAATAATCATTAGCTACTCTACAACATGTGATGAAGAAGTAATCCATATCTACCCAGTACTTAGTGGTTTTCTAATGGTTACTTGAAACTTTAATCACGTTATTTTTGCATTTCAGCATGAGCATACAAAATAAAGTTTGGGTTTGGTGCTACATTACACAAATTTCCTACCAACATAACTTGAACTGCTCTTCTGCTGTTGTTTGTTTGGAGCGAGAAGTGGTTCATCCATGCCATGATTGATGGTTAGTCTTTCACTGTGCCAAGACACACATGATCAGAACATGTGCTGCTGTGAAATGTTCTTATTCTCCCTGACACAATAAGTGTATAAAAGGCTCAGACAGTAGGTATCGTTCCTGTTAATTGCTCACGCTCCTCCTGCGTGTTGATGACGTAAGCATCTCAAGCTTTTTGCTTCTGCCTTTTCCTTTTCAGTCGCTACATAACACATGACTGTTGACTATGTTTGAACTGTCTGTATTGTTTAAAAATGATTGTAGATGTATAATGGCTGAATAAAATACTCATACATACATGAAGAATTAAAAAAACCTACAATCTACTAACAGGAATCTCAGATCATAATATAATTTTGTTCTCACAAAAACTCTCAAAAACAAGATTTCCCAACTCATACACAACTAGAAGTTGTCATGAGTTCATTCCACAAAACCAAATTCCAAGTCTGGACGCAGCTCTCAAAGAGAGTGACTGGAGTGAAACTCTCATGAGCGTGGAAGCTTGCTGTTATCACCCCAATTTTTAAATCTGGTGATAAAACAGAAATGGCAAATTACTGACCTATCAGTATTCTACCCGTAATCTCCAAAAGAGAAGTGGGTCGCAAAACAACTGAATATACACTTAAATAATGGCCTTAAAATCAAAAGCCTTCTTGATAGGAATGCCTGTGTAGGTGCTGTATTCCTGGACCTCAAGAAGGCTTTTGATACCGTCAACCATACTGTTCTTATCTCAAAATTAACTTGTTACAATTTTTCACAGGAAGCACTACTCTGGTTTGAATCATACTTATCAATTAGAAAACAATGCGTGTCCATCTCTGGCACCAAATCCTCTTACCTTGACTGTCCAACAGGGGTCCCACAAGGCAGTATTTTGGGACCTATTTTATTTACTATTTATATAAATGACCTTCCGGAAGTGTGTAAAAATGTAAACATTCAAATGTATGCTGACGATGCCGTTGTTTTTGCACAGGGCAGAAATACTCATGAAGTCTCACAAATTTTAACAACAGCCATGACCCAAGTGCAAAGCTGGGTCAAAGATTCATGTCTTCAATTAAACGCAAAGAAAACGGTCTGTATGATGTTCACTAAACAGCCAACCAGCCTTCAGCAATCCGGCGTTTACCTGGAAGGTGTAGAGCTTAGTCTAGCTAATGAGTTTAAATATTTAGGCCTAACATTGGACCCAACATTAACATTTAAAAAACACATCAAACAATTAACAAAGACGGTAAATTTTAATATAAACAATTTTAGACAGGTAAGATCCTTTATGAATATAAATGCTGCTCGAATGGTTTTACACTTGATGATTTTTTCACATATTGAATACTGTATAACCACACGGTCACTTTCTGCTGGCACAACACTTAAACCAATACAATCTCTTTTTAAAAAGGCCATAAAAATCTTTGACAAAAAGCCATTTTCGTTTCACCATTGCACTCTTTTAGATAAACATAATTTACTAAATTTCCATAATTTTGTTCATTTTAAAAATGCATGTTTTATATATAAAATTTTGCACAGACTTGCTCCTCCTCCTTTGAAGGACTTTATAAAGCTGAAATCTGCCAGTGGGATCGGCACCAGGGCCACAGCCCGAGGAGACTGTGAGGTCCCATACAGACGCACTACATTCAGACAAACTGTTCTGTCAGTCAAAGGAACTAAATATTGGAATATTCTCCCACTCACAATAAGAGACTCACAAACATATGCATCCTTCAAAACACACCTCAAACAGTGGATAAAAGAAAACCAAGTCTGTGAACACTTTTAACCTTTAACCTCTATTATTGTCTTGTGTCACTTGTGCCTTTGTATTTCATTTGTATTTTATTTGTATTTTATTTGTAATTTGTCTTTCTCTCTTACCTGCCTAGGGACAACAGATGGAAACTAGCACTTCTGCTATAATCTGGCATTTTTACAGCTGTAATTGTTACAGCTGTTCATTCATATGCACTATCCCAAACAAATAAATAAATAAATAAATAAAATAAATGATCAGTTTGCCAGCGTGCGTGTGTTCGGAAAGGAGAGCGGCAGATTATAAATTCACCGTACTCTGCAACATGATGATGAATCAGTTTATGGACGCCATCTTGTAATACTCTTAGTTTACCAGCAGATGGCGCCTGTGCTACTTGTAAACCCAGACAGTAAAGTGTATGTGAAGTTGTTAAGCTGTCTAAAGAGCTAATTTCTTCCAGTTATGTTTGTTGAACTCGAATATTTCTGCCAAATAACTTACTCTAATAATTATAAGGAATATATTATGTTAGAAATGAGTGTTAGTTTTCTATTTAATCTTTGTGCTGGATGTGAACATTGTTATTCATGTCATGTTTGTGACCCTGTATAAACCAGCTCTCTCAGAACGCTCCGTTTTGGTGTGTGTGTCTCTTTAAATGCAATGAGCCCCCCTGAGTTTTCCTAGTAGACATCACTCCTCTGTAGAGAGAATAAAAATGGCGGATCTGCGCAAAAGTTTTGTTCTAGGCTGGGGGTGGAGCCCATGGGTGGAGATACCAGGGGGGAGGGGAGGGGATTTTTTAAAACCAGAATCCCACTGTGACATCACAAGGAGAGCACATTTGAAACTGAGCATTTTTCTCTGTGTTGTAAGACTTATGCAGAACTCAAACAAAGGACTGGATGGGTTTATCAGGTTACCCAAATATATGTTCAAAAACACTGAAGAAGTGGATTTTTCATAATATGTCCCCTTCAGGATTTTAAAAATAATTTAGTGTGATAGGCTTTAGCAGAATTAGGACGCTTATGATCCGACGAGGCTTGAATTTCTAGCTCCGTCCTCCCGATAGTTTAGAACTGAAGAAGGTGAAACCACTGAAACAAACAACTTCAAGACGATTTCTTGGTGTGCACACTGTTCATTTATTGGTATAAAGCTTAAACACAGCTTGAGCAAACAGGAGCATCTTAATATATAATTTTCAGGTCACAGCAAATAAATTTTCACATGAACAATGAGGACTTTAAATATCCAAAGTGAAGCACATTCTTATAAAATCCATTAATTCTAAACACTGAAAATACAGCATTGAAAAAACACAACAGAAGCAAAATACATGATAATCACAATTCACACATTTCTTCATTAAGTATTCACCATGACGACCGTGTTTTACAGAGGACGTCACACCTACCAGGAGCTAGGGTGTAAGAATTAAAGGTCACATATCCTCCTCCTCTTCTTCAGTTTAAATGAGTCTCAGAGCTCCTCAAAACATGTGTGTGAAGTTTCTTGTTCTAAATCCACTCTGATCCTGTATTTGATCATGCCTATAAACCCCTCTATTTCAGCCCTGCTCAGAACAGGCTGTTTCTGTGTCTATACCTTTAAATATGCAAATGAGCTGTGTCTGACCACGCCCCCTCTCTGGAAGGGCTTGGGTGTACTCGGTCTTTCTCTCTCCATGTCCTATTGTTTACGGTGAGAAGGCAGACTCAGAGGGCAGAACAAACACCTAGCTGTGGGAGTGTCACCCACCTGGGGGAGGGGCTACTGCCCTTTGTGATGTCATGAAGGGAACTCCGTCCTGAATTAGTAAGTCGTTCCCAACTCTCTCTCTCTCTCTCTCTCTGGTTTCTAACTCTATCCACTGTCCTATCTCTAAATACACGAATAAAAGCCCCAAAATAAAAATAATTAAGAAAATATTAAAAATAAACCTTCCTTTAATTTATTTCAAATAGTTTTGAATAACAAGAAATTAGTTTTTAGTTAGTTTTTATCCTTATTTTTTGGATGCCCTGGAAGAATTGGCCCCCCTCCTGTTTTTTCATTCTTCTTCTGTTGCTCTTTATTACCACATGAAAGCAAAACACCTTTGTAGAAATTAGATGTTGTTTTTTTTTTTGCTTGGACAAAATTGTTCCCCCTAAATTTGCCTCCCTATCTTTACTGCGTTGGCTCTTGCAGGTTTCTGAGAAACTCCTCTATTTCTCTGCACATTATGCCTCTATCTATAGTCTTCTCCAGCATTCTGATGCTTTTCTTACGGAAGGAAGATATTTCTGGTATTGCTGCTGCCTTCATGTGATACTGTGTCGACCCGTGGGAGTCATTTTGATTAAAGTATAAATGATTTGCATATATGTTGTAAAGCATCTGTTTGTCTTCAGGTTCTGCTGGTTCATTTTTGAGCAGTTTCTGAAATATCTGCTCAGCTTTGGCCTTGCTGTGACGTGACTTTGCATAGATAGTTGCGAGGTCTGTTTCCTTTTTGAGTGAAGAGTGAGGGTAAAGAGAGAGCAGCTCCTCGTGGAGAGCGATTGCTCTGTCCACCGTGCTTTGTTCTGGATCAGGGTAATTTCTGCTTTTATAAACGATCCTCCATCTGTAGCAGAGTGCAACAAATCTCTTCAGATAACGCACATCTGGATGTTCTTTCTGAACTTTCTCTGCCAAATCAATGGCGTCATCAACTGATATGTGGTCTACGTAAAGGTTTAGTAAGGCCCACATGCCACTGCCACTGCTCACATTTCCAGCCAACTCACGGACTTCATCTCGAATGTTTTCTCCTTCATTAGCCCGTTGTTCAAGGTAGAGAGCAGCGAGGTACAAGTTCTTTGGATCCCGTTCCTTGGCTTGTCTCATTTTCTCCAACAGGTCAGGGTCCAGCCTTGGGTCACTGAAGTTTTGGGCATTCTTTAACCATATGACATAGCTGGTGTTCCAATCCACCATGTCCGGCTGCATCCTGGCAGCTTTCTCAAAGTAATCAACCACCAGATTCATGTCCTCTCCGAAGAACATCAGGGTCCAGGCCTTTTCAGCGTAGATCTCTGGATGGAGGTCGTCCTGGGATGGAGATGGGTATTTTTCCATCAGGGCATCAACCTTTGACAGGTAAGCCTGACTCTCCTCTTGATCTCCCAGGTGGTGGTGCAGCCAGGCCAGGTTCCCGTAGTTCACCACTAACCAAGGACCCTCATCTGCATCTCTCAGCTTGTTGAGGGTCTCTGCAGCCTTCTGGAACAAACTCTTAGCCTCTTCATTTAACCCCAGTTTATACTGAATGATCCCCCACAGGTTGTAAATGTGGCCCAGCCATTGATTTCCCTCCTCTGTGCTGAAGTCCTCCATCTTGTCTGTGAGACGTAAAAGTTTCGGCCTGCTGCGGTCCAGGTTCCAGGTGAAGTGGCACTGCAGGGACTCCAGTGTGGTTTGACTCTGAGCAGCACTGATGGAGAATAAAAAACAAACATTTAAACACATCAGCAGCTAGTTTTGACTCTTGTGTTCTTGTTCGTTATGTCTCGTCTCGCCGTGTCTCCTCTACTCTTCTAAACCTGAGCTGTCAATCGCCTTTATTACCCTATTATATAGTCAGATAATTAAGTAAACTTCTCAGATAAATAAAAAACAGACTAAATTATTTGGTGGACATCACTGCATGGGCTCAGGAACACTTCCAGGAGACATAGTCTGTGAACACAGCTCATCTCTGGATTCACAATGTTAGCTGAAACCCTACCATGTGTAGGGTTGCCACCTTCCAAGCAGGAAAATAAGGGACACCCAGCAGCGGGGTGCAACTCAGTAGGGGCCTGACCACCACTGGCCCAACAGTGGGGTGGGGCACCAGTTGTAAAACGTGGTTTTAATGAAGTAATAAGAGTCATACTTAAATTATAATTATTAATTAACGCTTTTTTTTCTGAAATAATTTACAAAAACGCAAAACTTCAGTGTAAAGGCAGATACAGTAATGTATGCACAATGAAATGCACCTAACACGACTTCAGCAGATGATTACTACTAGCTATTTAATTTACAACTGAACTTAAAGTTCAAATAAAGTTATTAACTTAACATTAATTCATTAACAGAGTATTATTGAAGTGCTTTTGACACTGCTGTAACATAGAGAGGAGGATGACAGGTTTTTAATTAAATAAACAGTAAGAATTTAATAGTATTTTCATTCATTCATTCTGTCCTTCTGTCTTTCGTTTTTGTTGTTTTCTCATGAAATCATGAATGATACTATTAATATGGTTTTGAACTATTTTCTTATTGTATTAATTAAGTGTCTACTGTCGATATATTGATGTTGTATTGATGATATCTCGCCCAGGTCATACTGTGAATACAGATTTGGCTAAAATAAATGTCATCTTTTTTTTTTTGTACCGAAAAATATTCACACTATCCAAACTATACTGGAATAACCTATCTATAAACATGGGAGAAAATATATTAAGTAGGCCTACAATAGTTTCCTTTACATTATATTAATTCAGTATACTGAACTTTCGTGGTCATTCAGTAGGCATTTTTGAGGTCCACGCAGTATACTGAACATTTCAGTATGGATACTAACTTCCGGGTTTCATGCAGTATGGATCGGATGCGTGCTTTCAGGAAATGAATTGTATACTAACTCCCACAATGCTGTGCGAAATTAAACGTAAATCAAAACAAACGAGCGTGGATTAATTGAATAAATATTTAATCTAGAGTTAAAGTCCCGACTGAAATCACTACTTTTAATTAACAACAGAAAATATAACAAATATCTGCATTATTATAAAACCTTTCCCCCTCTATTTAAATAATGATTTCACTATTTAAATGCATCTTTATTGGTTTATTTTATATTCTGTATATTACTGTCTTTCATTTGTTCTTTATGTACTGTGTGTTATTTAGTTATTTAATCTGCCTTTTACTTGATTTACATTGTGATATTGTTTTTTGTTTACCTGACTGTATATGAGCGTTACTCTTCTTGAATAAAGATAAACAAAAAAAAACGAACAAAAAAACGGGTGAATGCGGCCGGTTCGGGAAACGTAAATGACGTCACTTCCATACTGAATGAATCAGACGAAGTAGGAACAAATATCTGCCTACTGTGTGTGCATACTGAATAGAAGGTACTAACAGTATGCAGCACGGATAGTACGTACTGCATACTGCCTACTGCCTACTGAAAGATTGAGTATGTACTTGGCAATTCGGATACAGCCCTGCAGACATGTTTCCTTCTGACTCCTATGACTTTCTCTCACACAATCACTGACGAGCTCTCATTGCTTATGCCAAAAAAGAACCAAACAAACCAACGGACGCTCCGAGGAGGCGGGAACTAGCCGGCTGAATCGGGCTGAATGATGCTGAGTTCAAGGCATCTTGGAAATACGGGACAAACCGTGTCTCGTATTGATTCAAAACGGGACGCAATATCAAAGTGTAAAATACGGGACGATTCCGTATTTTAAGGGACGGGTGGCGACCCTAACCATGTGTCATGATTTGGTTTTGTATTTGAGTTTCCGTGTTTTATCCCAGTGTTGCTGGTTTTTCCCTTGTGTGTTTCCTAGTTTTGTCTTCAGTGTTTTCTGTTTTATTTTGTCATTTATTATCCTCGTGTATCTCTGTGTTCTAGTGTGTTTTGTTAGATTTCTTGAGTTCTGTGTGTCTTTAGTGTTTCATGATTTAGTTTGTAGTTGTCCTCAGTGTTTCTTGTATTCCTGCCTCTGTGTGTTTCCCAGTGTGTTTGCCCTGATTGTCTTCACCTGTGTCATTAGTCTCACCTGTGTCTGATTACCCCATGTCTATTTAGTCTCTGTGTTTCTTCCCTTCTGTGGCAGTTCGTTGTATGTGTTTGTCGGTGCGAATGTTATGTCAGTGTACCGGTGGCTCCCTGTTTTTGAGCCCTGTGTTTTTGTTGAACTTGTTGAAGTAAGTTTTTGTTTGGCTTTTTGTTAAAATAAATAGTTTAGTTAATTCTGCACTTGGGTCCACACCTCCTTGTTTTTCAATTGTGACACCATGCAAAGCGCAAGCTGTATATAAACCAGATCCAGAAACATTGCTGGCTTTCCTTGGGCCTGAGGTCGTTTAAAATGGACTAAGTCGAAGTGGAACACTGTCCTGAGGTCTGACAATTTGAAATCTTTTTAGAAAAAATGGACGCTGCATCCTCCGGGGCTAAAGAGGAGAGGGACCATCTGGCTTGTTATCAGCGCTCAGATAAAAAAAAAAAACAGCACCTGTGATGGTATGGGGGTGCATGGGTAAACTGCACATCTGTCAATGCTCCATTAATGCTGAACCATACATACAGGTTTTGGAGCAACATATGCTACCAAATAGAAAACCTCTTTTCTGGGAAGGCCTTGTTTATTGCAGCAGCATAATGTCAAACCACATTCTGCACAGTGACAACAGAATGGCACATAAGTCAAAAGCCTCATTTCCACCTAGCGGTCCGGTCAGAGGTCTGCACCTCCAAGGTCGCCCATGGGGGCCAAAAATCCAAAACAGCATTGAAATAACTCTCGAAATCTGCAGGATATTTAATCTTGCCGCGTTTTCTGTTTGTCCTTTATTACTGCTGTCAGACGGAAAGTGACGGTTCTTTTAACCAATCAACGGACTGCGGTTTGTCTCGCTCCAACCTTCAGGGTCGGATTGGTACACTTGGCACCTAATGTGGATCTAATGTGTTTGGATTAAATCTTTTATTGGATGTAAACTGTTGGGACTCAGTTTGATGGATTATTATGATCAGGAGAGTTCAGTAAACCTTCAAACGGTTAAAAGGTGTTGTTTGTTTGTCGGTGGTCTGACAGATGGGTAGATTGTGACTGCTGTTGTGGTCTGACCTGCACACACTGGGCCGTTTGAGTAACAGGGTCAAATATGCTGGTGCATGACCGTTTATGTTTTCATAATTACACAAAATTACCTGGCAATTGTCTGTTTTGTCTTATTTTGTAGTCTGCAGCCCCTTCTTTCTTGACAACAACACAGAGTTCAGACCAGGAGGCAGAGCTGCAGTCTTAAACGCTTCTCTGCGCCTCCCTTAGATCTCTCTCCCAGTCACTATAGCTGTAATTCGAACTGTAGTTATACTACAGGTACTGTGTTTTTATAAGTCATCCAAACGTAGAAAAAAAAGGCGTAAATCGTCAAAATCTCATTAGAATCAAAACTACGAATACGATTTTGCAAAAAAATCAGAATATTCACTGCAGACTTTTGAACATTAGTCCTTAGCATCCAAATCTCGTTTAGTGAATGATCTGATATCAGATCAGCATATTGATTTACTTTGTTTGACTGAAACCTGGCTGTGTCGAGATGAATTCAAATTCAATTCAAATTCGAATTCAAAAAACTTTATTTGTCCCCGGGGGGCAATTCAAAGGCACACAGAGCAATGAATTAACAACAGTGCAAGTAAACAAAACATTTTAACCTAAATATAAAGTGTCAATTTAAATACAACTTAAACTTAACTTAAAAATACAAAATATAAAACAGTAGATATAAGTGGACAGTGATCGGACTAACAGATGTAAACAGACCTATGTGCAGTAAACGAGAAATAAATATATATATACAGAGCTATGTGCAAGTAGGCAAATACTAGATGATAAGTTATTAAGGTGCATGGTGAATAATAATGGAACAACAGAACTAATATATACAATATAACTGTAAGGTAAAAATGAGATAAATAAAGTGACCGTAGTGCGCTGATGGATAAGAACAACAGGAATAAATTAACCAGAACTGTATGAATACTGATATAAGATGGATAGAATAAAGTGATGTAATGCATGAGACCAGATAAAGCAGAGGCAGTTAAGGTGCACGGCAAATATAAAGGAAGTAAAAAAGCAAAGTTCACGGCTGAGAGTCTGCATTGGGTGAGAGGTGTTGGTGTCTGTTGGGGGGTTAGGAGTTGAGGAGCTGGACAGCCCTGGGAACAAAGGTTGCTCTTCTCCTCTGTGTCCTGCAGCAGGGACGGCGAAGCTGGCGTCCTGAGGGGAGCCACTCAAACGCTGACTATCTGTAAATCTCAGTCACTAACCACCTACTTTCCTGGGAGCTCTTGAGCTCTCTTAGGCTCCTCGAGATCGTTGGTTGACGGCCTGCCAGAACAACCCTCCCCCCCACCGGATTGTTGATGGACGGCCTGCCAGAACAACCCCCCTCCCCACCGGATTGTTGATGGACGGCTTGCCTCCCCCCACCCCCTTGCTCCCTATCCCTCTTCCTGCATCTTATCCCATCTCTCCCCCTATCCCCTTCCAAGCAGTCTAGGCCTGTGAAGGCTGTTTCGTCATGAGCCGGGGATCCGGCCAAAGATTTCTGCCTTTTAATAAGACAGTTTTTTCTTACCACTGTAACTTTTGCTGCTTTGCTAAAGTGCTCATGATGGATAGGCCGGATCTTTGTAACATAGCAATAAGTAAGGTCTTTTTACCTGCTCTTTTGTAATGTTAAAAGACAAAGAGTAAGGTATTTTACCTGCTTTTTGTAAAGTGTCTCGAGATAACACTTGTTATGAGTTGACGCTATACAAATAAAAATTGATTGACTGATTGATTGATTCTTTGGTTAGTATTATGTATCCGTTTTGCCCCCTCCCCTCTGCCCTTTTGTACAATTTCCAGTGGGAGAGGTGGGTGTCCATTGTTTTGCCTAAGTGAGAGAAACAATTAAACAAGTCATCATAGAATAAATTGTTATTCCAAGTCTAGAAGACAAACAGTTTAATGACGTGGTTAATCTCTTATGTTGCAAAAACAACTACAAAACATTTGACGATTAGTCGACGATGTAAATCCGTTGGGGGGACAGGCCTACTGCAGAGTGGTAAACATGACCCTATCACAACTTTTTTTAAATGTGTTACTGGCATAAAATATAAAATGGGCACATCATACTTTTCCAAAAAACATTGAAATGTCTCAGTTTCAACAGTTGTCTGTGTTATTTTCAATTAATCAATTTTTATCTTATCATTTTACACAACGTCCGACTTCTATTGAACCATCAATCAATCAATCAACTTTTATTTGTATAGCGTCAACTCATAACAAGTGTTATCTCGAGACACTTTACAAGAAGCAGGTAAAATACCTTACTCATTGTTATGTTACAAAAAGCAGGTAAAAGACCTTACTCACTGTTATGTTACAAAAAGCAGGTAAAAGACCTTACTCACTGTTATGTTACAAAAAGCAGGTAAAAGACCTTACTCACTGTTATGTTACAAAAAGCAGGTAAAAGACCTTACTCATTGTTATGTTACAAAAGAGCAGGTAAAAGACCTTACTTATTGCTATGTTACAAAAGAGCAGGTAAAAAGACATTACTTATTGTTATGTTACAAAAGAGCAGGTAAAAGACCTTACTCATTGTTATGTTACAAAAGAGCAGGTAAAAAGACATTACTTATTGTTATGTTACAAAAGAGCAGGTAAAAGACCTTACTCATTGTTATGTTACAAAAGAGCAGGTAAAAAGACATTACTTATTGTTATGTTACAAAAAGCAGGTAAAAAGACCTTACTTATTGTTATGTTACAAAAGAGCAGGTAAAAAGACCTTACTCATTGTTATGTTACAAAGATCCAGCCTATCCATCATGAGCACTTGTGGGGTTGTTTGTTCTTACCATGTACTTCCTGTGCAGAGGTTTGCGCAGAGGCCTCTGGTAAACAGGATATGGGCTTGGTGCGATCTGAACAGCGATATTTCAGCAACTGTCGCAGTTTTATTTTAACACATGAGCACAATACATTTTCCATTACACATTCCACCTCTTCAATAAAACCCCCCAGAAAAATCAGTCGTAATGATGATTACTTAAAAGGAAACACAAATTAAAATCATCCCTCACCCTGCACACTCAAAAAGACCACATCATCACCTCAAACTGGCCTTTGAATACTCGCTCTCTCAACAATAAAAGCCTCATTCTCCATGACTTCATAACCGACACCAATAATGGACTCCCTTTTTCTCACCGAAACCTGGCAAAATGCCATGGACTATTCCTCACTAAACTAAACCACAAACACAGGATACACATACATCGACAAACCCCGTCCCGATGGACAGGGTGGTGGTGTTGCTGCTGTTTACAGGAAGAACATTCAAACTAGCACCATTCCCAACCCTGCAGTTGACTCCTTTGAACACATTGTTTTCAAACTCTCTGGTCCTACTCCCCTGGTCACTGCTGTAATCTATCGCCCCCCCGAAACCAAACCCTTCTTTTTTCAGTTATTTATGACTTTCTTACCCAACTCTGCTCAATTTCAACTTCTGTTTTGCTCCTTGGGGATTTTGACTTCCACATCAATGACAAATAGACTGCGAAATAATTCCTGGACCTACTTCACTGCCTCAACTTTCACAACAGACACATTCTGGACTGGACACAATCCATCAACTGTCAAGTCTCAACCTCAACATCTCCAACCATCTGGTTATAAACATGGACATTGACATCCCTCTTCCCACTCCAAAGCTAAAACAAAAAATCTCCTTCAGAAACGTAAATTCAGTCGACCCCTCAGCTTTATCAGCCTCTATAACCAGCAAAATCCCCCCCCCTCCCTCTGAACTCATCACTTACTATAACAACACACTCTCCTTCTGTCTAGATCAACTGGCTAAACTTAAAACTAAAACTCTCTCATTCACACACTTTGCACCCTGATACACTCTCAAACTCCATAAAATGAAATCCCACAAACGCCAGCTGACTACCTCAGACAATACAAAGAAGCTCTCAGCGCAGCCCGGTCCACCTATTACTCACACCTAATCCACTCAGGCTCATCCAACCCCAAGGCTCTCTTCTCTGCAATAAACAAACTCTTCAAGCCCAGTGACAACACCTCTTCCTCCTTCACAGTTGACAAATGCGATGCTTTTCTTTTATTATTCCAATCCAAAACTGACACCATTTACAGCAGCTTCAACACTCTCACTGTCCTCTCTTCATCCCTACCCGCATCCCCACGCCTCATCACCCAACCTCTGTGTCAGTTCTCCCCTGTGTCCCCAAATGAGCTATCCATCATCACCACTAGCATTTACCACCACTAAGTCCTCCACCAGTACTCTCGACCCCATCCCATCAAGTCTTGTCAAAAACGATCTCCCGGCCATCTCGCCACTCATAACCTCAATCATCAACTCCTCCCTCTGCTCTTGTTCAGTACCCAAAACACCCAAACTGGCAGACGTCACCCCCATCCTCAAGAAACCTGGACTCAAAACCGACAGCATGTGAAACTTCCGCCCCATCTCCAACCTCTGCTTTCTGTCAAAAATACTGGAACGTGTTGTCTCCTACCCAGATCAAATCCCACCTCTCCTCCAATAACCTGTTTGAACCATTCCAGTCAGGCTTCCCAGCACAGCACAGAAACAGCTCTCCTCAAAGTCACCAACGACCTCCTCAACATCCTCAACATCCTCGGCCTCACTGCAGCCCCTGACACCATCAGCCACAGTATTCTTCTATCCAGCTTAGAACACTCACTCAACATCACTGGCACTGCTCTTTCCTGGTTAAAATCCTACCTCACCGACAGACAACAGTTTATCAAAATCCATCTTTAACTTGTTTTTATTAATATTAGCTTAATGTGATACACCTGATACCCTTCTGTTACTAAAGATGATCATCCAAAGTCCTTAATAAACTCCAAAACATCTAGGACTCTGCTGCACCCCTTCTCACCCACACCCGATCCAGTGAACACATCGCCCCTGTCCTACATATCTCCACTGGGTCCCTGTCCTGTACCGTATCCAATTCAAAATCCTTCTCCTTATACATAAAGCCCTAGACCACCAGGCCCCCTCCTACCTCACAGCTCACCCTCACACTCCTGCACGCAGCCTCCATTCTTTAAAAGCCAACCTCCTGTCTCCCCCACTTAGAACCAAGCGACGAACCCGGGGGGACAGAGCCATAGCTGCCCCCCTCCCTCTGGAAACTCACTCCCTACACACATTCAACACTGCACTGACCCTTCTACATTCAAATCACTGATCAAAACTCACCTCTCCAAACAAGCTTTTAATCTATGATTGTGATGTGTGTTGTGTTTATCTGTAGCTGCACCTTTATGTTGTTTTATTTATGATTTGTGTGTAATGTTGTAATGTCTCTTAGTCTGTCCTTACTGTTCTGATCCTTCTGTCTTTTTAACAAATGTACAGTGTCTTGAAATTGAAACTCATAAATATAATGTATTATTATTATTTTACCCCAGACAAACAAAAAGTCACAAAAGCAACAAAGTGAGAAAAGTAAACGTGTGAAACACTAAAATAATGAAGCTGAAGGGGAAGAAAAAGACAAATAGGAAAGAGTTTGGAATTAATAAATTAGAAACATGTAAACATTCGTATGCAAGTCAGATACTCACCTCATCTTTCTGCTGTTTCTTCCTCTCAGATGTTTCCTCTTGAAGTTGCTCTCTGGTTACAGTCGCTCCAGGTTCAGCTCTCTAGTGTGGATGACGTGATGTGCAGTAGCAGCTTTAAATGTCCATGATAGAGGCGTGGCACTTTCCTTATCAGCAGGATGTTATGTGACTTTCCTTTCCTTTCTTAAAAATTAAAAATCAAAGCCTCAATATGTTGTCAGTTTTGGTTTGCTTTGGCGCCATCTGGAGGTCTCTGAGTGCAACTGCAGTGTCATAAAAACGGTCACGCCTCCCCCTCTGACACCACGTGCATTTGTTGACAAACAAAGGGTGAGGAAGCCGGCAGAGACGCTGTGAGAAGATGAGGAACCACGCAGACTCAAAAGGTACAGTAATATTACCAGATTTTGATGGAGCCTGAGTGTCTGCAGCCCGTTGTCCAGTTTGTTTATTCAACTGTTACCATGACAACTATAGGTCGTGGGTAAATGGCTACATAGATCGGTTTGTCAGGTTACAAACTTTTTGGAGACAAAAGTAAAGCTGCTAAACGTGAGACAATGATGACGTCACCGGTAATGATGCAGCTCAATCTGTAATAAATGATGTCTGCAGGGATGTTCATTCTGCCGTATTACAGACTTGTTAGGCAGTAGTATAACCAGTTTGCAACCCTATGTAGAAAGTTACGTTATATAACGGTCTGTTTGTGCATTGCTGATGTAACCCCGTGTGTTCTGGCTCTGTATTTACAGACAAATTAACAGAAACCGATGAATTGTGTTGTGAGCCGGGATCAAACATCTCCCCTGATAAAAGAAAAAACGCGTGATTTAGGAGAGACAACGGGGTTTCCTATTGCGCGAGACGCTAGCTTAACATTCAGTACATTAGCCGTTAACATTCACGACTAATGAATAACTTTATGAATATTATTCAAAACTCCGCAGAACTGATACGGGATGAGTCGAATATGATCAGTAACTGAAAACCACAGTTTGATTTCATCTAAAAAAATACTTTAAAATGTGTTTATCGACGGAGCGTGAATCATCATTAACCTACCTCCGACCAAGCTGTCAACGGCTCTGACCACATTCCTCCGTCATCACACACACTGTGGCAATTCTAGAGTCTCTTGGGGATTATTCCTCTTCATTTTACTTTGTTGACTTTCAGAAACTCATTTTGGTTTTCAAAGCAATAATGGATGTGACACTTAGCAGGGCAACAACAGTGAGTGCTGTCAGATGGGGCCCCCTTAGGGAGGTTTCCTACTGTCATTTTGGGCCACTGCTTTGGTTTACATTTGTGAGCCCTGAGGGGCCCCTACTGGTCTGGGGCCCCAAGCAGTTGGGGTACACACACACACACACACACACACACACACACACACACCGAGTCCAGAATAAACATTCAGGAGAATGATGTTTAACTCAAAACAAGATATACAATGAAAAACAAGTGTTTTGGGGAAATTCATATGCTGTCAATATCAACCTGTTGCACTGACAGAGTATGAGGTTTTTGTTTTTCAACATCGGTTTTCCTTTTATTCCAGGATTCAGCCCAAATCAATTGTATATATACAATACAATACAATATATAATTGTATTGTTTAAAAATGATTGTATATGTATAATGGCTGAATAAAATACTCATACATACATGATCAGTTTACCAGCGTGCGTGTGTTCGGAGAGGAGAGCGGCAGATTATAAATTCACCGTACTCTGCAACATGATGATGAATCAGTTTATGGACGCCATCTTGTAATACTCTTAGTTTACCAGCAGATGGCGCCTGTGCTACTTGTAAACCCAGGCAGTAAAGTGTATGTGAAGTTGTTAATCTGTCTAAACAGCTAATTTCTTCCAGTGGTGTTTGTTGAACTCGAATATAAGATAAAATAAGATAATCCTTTATTTATCCCACAACGGGGAAATTTACAGTGTTACAGCAGCAAAGAGCAAAGATTGCAAACAAAAAGTGAACACAGTACAATTTAAATATAAAAAGAAAAAATTAAGAATGTACAAAAAAATAGATACTAAAAAATAGATTTAAAAGATAAAAAATAGATCAGCTATTTGACAAAAGTGTAGTCTGTAATGTTCAGTGTAACACAGACACAGCACAGTGGTTTGATAAACATAATATAACATTAATATAACATTATTATTGCACAAAGTCAGAGTGAATTTTTCGGTTGTGTGTGTGTTTTGTGATCTACTGGGAGCAGGCTTGGTTAAACAGTCTGACTGCAGCAGGAAGGAAGGACCTGCGGTATCTCTCCTTCTGACACCGCGGGTGGCGAAGCCTGCCGCTGAAGGAGCTGCCCAGAGCTGTTACAGTTCCATGCAGGGGGTGGGAAACGTTCTCCATCAGGGTTGATAGCTTTGCCATCATCCTTCTGTCTCCCACCACCTCAACAGGGTCCAGGGGGCAGCCCAGGACAGAGCTGGCCTTCTTCACCAGTTTGTTTAGTCTGTTCCTGTCTGCAGCATTAGTGCTGCTGCTCCAGCAGACCACTCCGTACAGGATGGCTGATGCCACCACAGAGTCATAAAAAGTCCTCAGGAGTGCTCCCTGCACACCGAAGGACCTGAGTCTCCTCAGCAAATGAAGTCTGCTCTGGCCTTTCTTGTAGAGAGCTTGTGTGTTATTAGTCCAGTCCAGCTTATTGTTCAGGTGAACACCCAGGTACTTACTGTATAAGAGTCCACTATGTCAATGTCCTTTCCCTGGATGTTCACCGGTGTGGGAGAAGTGGGTCTGCGCCTGCGGAAGTCCACCACCAGCTCTTTGGTTTTACCCGCGTTGATCTGGAGGCAGTTCCGCTGGCACCAGTCCACAAAGTCCAGGTTGAGTTCTCTGTACTCCCCCTCGTCCCCATCAGTGATGAGGCCGACAATGGCAGAGTCATCAGAGAACTTCTGCAGGTGACAGTTAGGTGTCTTATGGGAGAAGTCTGCAGTGTACAGGGTGAAAAGGAAGGGAGCCAAGACGGCCCCCTGTGGGGCCCCTGTGCAGCAGATGACCCGGTCAGACACACAGTTCCGTGTCCTCACAAACTGTGGCCGGTTGGTCAGATAGTCCAGCAGCCAGGATGTGAGGTGCAGGTCGACTCCTGTGTGTTCCAGCTTGTCCCTCAGAAGCATGGGCTGTATGGTGTTGAAAGCACTGGAGAAATCATAGAACATGATCCTCACAGTGCTCCCAGCCCTCTCCAGGTGTGAGAGAGATGTCTGCGTGAGGTAGATGACAGCATCATCCACCCCGATGCCGGGCTGATAGGCGAACTGCAGTGGGTCCATTGATGAGCTCACCAGGGGGCGCAGATGGTGAAGGACCAACCTCTCCAAGGTCTTCATCAGGTGTGACGTCAGTGCCACTGGCCTGTCGTGGTTGAAGTCCTTGGGGCGGGATATCTTTGGCACCGGTACCACGCAGGATGTCTTCCAGAGCTCTGGTACTCTCCCCAGTTTCAGGCTCAAGTTGAACATGTGCTCCATAACCCCACAGAGCTGGTCTGCACAGGATTTGAGGAGCCTGGAGCTGATGCCGTCCGGACCAACTGCCTTTCTGACCTTCAGCTTCCTCAGTTCTCTGTTCACCTGGGCTGGACAGTGTTGTGAGTGATGGGGGGAGCAGAGAGTGATGTGCAGGGGGGTGAGGTGGGGGTTGTGCAGTCAGCAGCGGGGGCAGACGGTGGTCGTTGCAGCAGAGTGGAATGGGTAGGGGGAGGAGTGGATGGCTGTTCAAATCTGTTGAAGGTCATTCACCTATTCCTGATCCCTAACCAGTTCAGTGTTGGAGTCCTTGTGACCTGAAATGGTTTTCAGGCCTTTCCAGACTCCGCTGACATTCTTCTGCTGCAGCTGTTCCTCCATCTTCCTCCTGTAGATGCGTTTCCCCTCCCTGATCTTCCTCTTCAGCTCTCTCTGCACAGTCTTCATCTCCTCCTTGTCTCCTGACCTAAAAGCCCTCTTTTTGTCCTTGAGGAGGACCTTTATTTCAGGAGTAATCCACGGTTTGCTGTTGGCAAAACAACGTACAGTCCTGGTGGGTACGGTGTGATCCACACAGAAATTAATATAGTCTGTAATGCAGTGTGTGAGACTGTCAATGTTCTCCCCATGGTCATCACAGAACACTTCCCACGCAGTTGTCTCAAAACAGTCCTTAAGAGCCTCTTCCGTCTCATCGGACCATCTTTTAACAGTGCGGGTGACAGCTGGTTGTCTGTGTACCAGAGCTTTGTACACAGGCAGGAGGTACACCAGGTTGTGATCTGATCTTCCAAGGGGAGGGAGAGGAGATGAGGTGTATGCCTCCTTGGTGTTGGCATAGAAAAGGTCCAGTATTTTATTGTCTCTGGTGTGGCAGGTGACATATTGTGTGAAGGTGGGCAGGGTAGAGGAAGGAGAGGTATGATTAAAGTCCCCAGTAATAAGGAAGAGGGCCTGTGGGTGCTGTGTCTGCAGCCTGTTTGTTAATGAGTGCAGGACATCACACGCCGAGCTGGCATTAGCAGAGGGGGGAACATACGCAGCTATCGCTATAACATGCGAGAATTCCCGCGGCAGATAGTAAGGTCTCATGCTAACAGCTAGCAGTTCAATGTCCTTACTGCAGTGTTGTTCTTTGATAGTGATGTGCCCCGGATTACACCATCTATCGTTCACAAACACCGCCAGCCCTCCTCCCTTCCTCCTACCGCTCTCCTTTGTCCTGTCAGCCCACATCAGCTGAAAACCATCCAGCTTAGCATTTGAGTCCGGTGTTAGCTCCGTTAGCCAGGTCTCCGTGAACAGCATTAGGCTACATTCCCCATATTCCCTCTGATGCCGGGTTAGCACCGCTAGCTCGTCCATCTTATTGGGAAGAGATCTTACATTCCCGGTGATGACCGAGGGAAGGACGGGTTTGAAACGTCTCCTCTTGTTCACTTTACCCCGGCGTGGCAACCCCGTCTCCGTCTCCGTCTCCTCAGCTCGCGGGGAACATCGGGTCTTTCGCCGGTTAGCTTCGCAGTGCTACGGAGGGCTAACAGCTGATCGCAGGTGTAAACAATAGAGCCACTGCTACACGAGACCTCCGCGGTCCAAGATGTAAACAGTAGGTTGAAAAAACAGAAATACCAGTGCAAACTCAACAAGAGTTGTGTCCATCTTGTGGTAGTGGATTATGGAAGTAATAAACAAAAATAAGCTAGAAAAAAGTAAGAAAAAATAAGGAAAAAACCCTGGAGCTGCTGTAACATGCGACCACTCGTGCGGCGCTCGTACGCCGCTGCTACTATTCAATATAGAATATTTCTGCCAAATAACTTACTCTAATAATTATAAGGAATATATTATGTTAGAAATGAGTGTTAGTTTTCTATTTAATCTTTGTGCTGGATGTGAACATTGTTATTCATGTCATGTTTGTGACCCTGTATAAACCAGCTCTCTCAGAACGCTCCGTTTTGGTGTGTGTGTCTCTTTAAATGCAATGAGCCCCCCTGAGTTTTCCAGGTAGACATCACTCCTCTGTAGAGAGAATAAAAATGGAGGACCTGCGCAAAAGTTTTGCTCTAGGCTGGGGGTGGAGTCCATGGGTGGAGATACCAGGGGGGGAGGGGAGGGTCATTTTTTAAACCAGAATCCCACTGTGTCATCACAAGGAGAGCACATTTGAAACAGAGCATTTTTCTCTCTGTTGTAAGACTTATGCAGACCTCAAACAAAGGACTGGATGGGTTTATCAGGTTACCCAAATATATGTTCAGAAACACTAAAAGTGGATTTTTAATAATGTGTCCCCTTCAAGATTTTAAAAATCGTTTAGTGTGATAGGCTTTAGCAGAATTAGGACGCTTATGATCTGACGAGGCTTAAATTTCTAGCGCCGTCCTCCCGATAGTTTAGAACTGAAGAAGGTGAAACCACTGAAACAAACAACTTCAAGACGATTTCTTGGTGTGCACACTGTTCATTTATTGGTTTGAAGCTTAAACACAGCTTGAGCAAACAGGAGCATCTTAATATATAATTTTCAGGTCACAGCAAATAAAATTTCACATGAACAATGAGGACTTTAAATATCCAAAGTGAAGCACATTCTTATAAAATCCATTAATTATAAAAACTGAAAATACAGCATTGAAAAAACACAACAGAAGCAAAATACATGATAATCACAATTCACACATTTCTTCATTAAGTATTCACCATGACGACCGTGTTTTACAGAGGACGTCACACCTACCAGGAGCTAGGGTGTAAGATTTAAAGGTCACATATTCTCCTCCTCTTCTTCAGTTTAAAAAAGTCTCAGAGCTTCCAAAAACATGTGTGAAGTTTCTTGTTCTAAATCCACTCTGGATGCAAGGGGCTACTGCCCTTTGTGATGTCATGAAGGGAACTCCGTCCTGAATTAGTAAGTCGTTCCCGACTCTCTCTCTCTCTCTCTCTCCTGTTTCTAACTCTATCCACTGTTTCTAACTCTATCCACTGTCCTATCTCTAAATAAACGCATAAAAGCCCAAAAATAAAAAATAATTAAGAAAATAATTAAAATAAACCTTCCTTTAATTTATTTCAAATAGTTTTGAATGACAGGAAATTAGTTTTTAGTTAGTTTTTATACTTGGCCCCCTCCTGTTTTTCATTCTTCTTCAGGATTCTTTTGCTCTTTATTACCACATGAAAGCAAAACACCTTCGTAGAAATTAGTTGTTTTTTTTTGCTTGGACAAAATTGTTCCCCCTAAATTTGCCTCCCTGTCTTTATTGCATTGGCTCTTGCAGGTTTCTGAGAAACTCTTTTATTTCTCTGCACATTATGCCTCTGTCTTTCTTCTCCTCCAGGATTCCGATGCTTTTCTTACGGAAGTAGGATTTTTTTGGTATTGCTGCTGCCTTCATGTGATACTGTGTCGACCCGTGGGAGTCATTTTGATTAAAGTATAAATGATTTGCATATTTGTTGTAAAGCATCTGTTTGTCTTCAGGTTCTGCTGGTTCATTTTTGAGCAGTTTCTGAAATATCTGCTCAGCTTTGGCCTTGCTGTGATGTGACTTTGCATAGATAGTTGCGAGGTCTGTTTCCTTTTTGAGTGAAGAATGAGGGTAAAGAGAGAGCAGCTCCTCGTGGAGAGCGATTGCTCTGTCCATCATGCTTTGTTCTGGATCAGGGTAATTTCTGCTTTTATAAACGATCCTCGATCTGTAGAGGAACGCAACACATCTCTTCAGATAATGCACATCTGGATGTTCTTTCAGAACTTTCTCTGCCAAATCAATGGCGTCATCAACAGATATGTGGTCTACGTAAAGGTTTAGTAAGGCCCACATGCCACTGCCACTGCAGCACAGAGTGCTCACATTTCCAGCCAACTCACAGACTTCATCTCGAATGTTTTCTCCTTCATTAGCCCGTTGTTCAAGGTAGAGCGCAGCGAGGTGCAAGTTCTCTGGATCCCGTTCCTTGGCTTGTCTCATTTTCTCCAACAGGTCAGGGTCCAGCCTTGTGTCACTGAAGTTTTGGGCGTTCTTTAACCATATGACATAGCTGGTGTTCCACTCCACCATGTCCGGCTGCATCCTGGCAGCTTTCTCAAAGTAATCAACAACCAGCTTCTTATCCTCTCCTAAGAACATCAGGGTCCAGGCCTTTTCAGCGTAGATCTCTGCATGGAGGTCGTCCTGGGATGGAGATGGGTATTTTTCCATCAGGGTATCAACCTTTGACAGGTAAGCCTGACTCTCCTCTAGATCTCCCATGTGGTGATGCAGCCAGGCCAGGTTCCCGTAGTTCACCACTAACCAAGGACCCTCATCTGCATCTCTCAGCTTGTTGAGGGTCTCTGCAGCCTTCTGGAACAAACTCTTAGCCTCTTCATTTAACCCCAGTTTATACTGAATGAACCCCCACAGGTTGTAACTGTGGCCCAGCCATTTATTTCCCTCCTCTGTGCTGAAGTCCTCCATCTTGTCTGTGAGACGTAAAAGTTTCGGCCTGCTGCGGTCCAGGTCCCAGGTGAAGTGGCACTGCAGGGACTCCAGTGTGGTTTGACTCTGAGCAGCACTGATGGAGAATAAAAAAACAAACATTTAAACACATCAGCAGCTAGTTTTTTTTGCTTTGAAGTGTGCTATGTTTGGATGTTTACTGTTCATCTCCCATGAAGAAAAGATGTTTTAAAGGAGCAATATGTAACTCAGACACCTAGTGTTTAAAATGAGTACTGCAGTTAAAATTCTACACATTGTATGGTCACAAATTAGACGACACTTTGGGTGGCTTTCCCTCTCTAAAGCAATGCTCATCTGTAATAATCACCTTTTTATACCAGCTATGATTGACCCACGATTTACATCTTTGGAGAGGAATGGCCTGCGCTGTCTGGGTGACTTGTACATTAATGATGTTTTTGCCAGTTTCGAACAATTACGTTCTGCATTCAATTTAAATAGCTCCGACTTTTTTTGATATTTTCAGCTCCGTGATTTTGCTAGGACCCACTCACCGGCATTCCCTCAAGTTCCAAACCCCAGTGGCATTGATCTGGCACTCAAGGCAAGAGTCTTGCCCAAAGGTCAGGTTTCCTACCTTTATGACCTCCTGTTCACAACTAACGAGTCTGCGGTAAATAAGATCAAGGCTGATTGGGAAATCGAATTACAAACCAACCTTTCTGAGGATTTCTGGAAAAAGGCTCTTGGGGCTGTTAATTCATCTAACACTAACACCTCCAGTCTGGTTAAGAAGGCTCATCAACGCCTCTTTTTCCTGAGGACACTGAAGAGACACCACCTGTCTTCAGCTGTACTGATGAACTTCTACCGCTGTGTGATCGAGAGCATCCTGACCAGTAGTGTCACAGTCTGGTACGGAAACTGCTCTGTCACAGACCGTAAGGCGCTACAGCGGGTGGTAAAAACCGCCCAGCGTATCACAAGGTGTCCACTTCCTGCCATTGAGGAAGTCCAAAGAAAACGCTGTCTGCGGCGAGCTCACAGCATCCTTAAAGACTCCTCCCACCCTGCCCACAGTCTGTTTACCCTCCTGCCCTCCGGTAGGCGCTTCAGAAGCCTCCGGACCAGAACCAGCAGACTGATCATTCAGTCTATGGCGCTGCGCGAGTTTCGACTAGCAGTAGTGGTCTGTCTTTATTCGTCTGTTTTCTAATGTCGTCAGTGTATAATCGACCAGAAACAACCTGATTTATATCTCACTGCTCGTCCCGGACCAGGTATGATCACTGGCAAATTTCTTGAAGTATGTGCAGATCAGTTATGTGATGTTTTTACAGATCTTTTCAACTTGTCACTTACTGTGCACAAGGTCCCCAAGCTGTGGAAGGATTCTATTGTTGTACCTGTGGCTAAGAACAAATCTCCCAAAGAGCTAAATGACCTGAGGCCTGTGGCTCTGACTTCAGTAGTAATGAAGACTTTTGAACAATTGGTCAAAGGAGTTCTGACCAATCATGTTCAGGGCCTGCTTGACCCGATGCAATTTGCATATCAGGCAAACAGAGGTGTGGATGATGCCACTATTACTCTATTTAACTATTTATATAAACATCTTGAGGGTACAAAAACACATGCGAGGCTTTTATTTGTAGATTTCTCCTCAGCTTTTAATACAATCCAACCCCACATTTTAGCAAAGAAACTGCTGTCCCATTTTAACCTTGATGCTGGGTTGGTGAAATGGATCTTGGACTTTTTAACTTGCAGGCCTCAGTCAGTCAGGGCGAATGGTGCCCTATCCGAGAAGCGGCTGTCATCCACAGGCTCACCACAGGGGTGTGTCCTGTCCCCTTTATTGTATATTTTATATACAAACGACTGTAGGAGCACCTATGACAACAGGCATCTCCTGAAGTTTGCGGACGATACTGTTCTAATCAGTCTGCTCCAAGATGGAGAGGTCGATCATGGGCCTGTTGTGAAGGACTTTGTGGAGTGGTGCGACCACCACTTCTTAAAGATCAATGTCAAAAAAACAAAAGAGATGGTCATTGATTTTCAGAAAATCTCCCACTCAACCTTCCCGCCTATGATCAAAGGTACACCTGTGGAGAATGTTGAGTGTTACAAGTACCTGGGCACTGTGATTGACAAAAACTTCACTCCCCTTCACCCTCACACTCCTGTACGCAGCCTCCATTCTTTAAAAGCCAACCTCCTGTCTCCCCCACTTAGAACCAAGCGACGAACCCGGGGGGACAGAGCCATAGCTGCCCCCCTCCCTCTGGAAACTCACTCCCTACACACATTCAACACTGCACTGACCCTTCTACATTCAAATCACTGATCAAAACTCACCTCTCCAAACAAGCTTTTAATCTATGATTGTGATGTGTGTTCTGTTTATCTGTAGCTGCACCTTTATGTTGTTTTATTTATGATTTGTGTGTAATGTTGTAATGTCTCTTAGTCTGTCCTTACTGTTCTGATCCTTCTGTCTTTTTAACAAATGTACAGTGTCTTGAAATTGAAACTTATAAATAAAATGTATTATTATTATTTTACCCCAGACAAACAAAAAGTCACAAAAGCAACAAAGTGAGAAAAGTAAACATATGAAACACTAAAATAATGAAGCTAAAGGGGAAGAAAAAGACAAATAGGAAAGGGTTTGGAATTAATAAATTAGAAACATGTAAACATTTGTACGCAAGTCAGATACTCACCTCATCTTTCTGCTGTTTCTTCCTCTCAGATGTTTCCTCTTGATGTTGCTCTGTGGGTACAGTCGCTCCAGCTTCAGCTCTCTGGTGTGGATGACGTGATGTGCAGTAGCAGCTTTAAATGTCCGTGATAGAGGCGTGGCACTTTCCTTATCAGCAGGATGCTGTTTCATTTCTTAAGAATTTAAACTCAAAGCCTCAATATGTTGCAGGGCTCTCAAGTGTGAGTGTGTGTGTGTGTGTTTGTGTGATTATGGTTAGTGTTGTTTATTGTAGGTGTTAGTGGCAGGTTTTGAGGCCTTCAGCACAGGGTTTGGTGGCTCCCATTTGAAACACTGTGGTTCCAGGCCAGCCATTTTGACTGTCATGATTGGCGAAAGTGTTCCATTCAGTGCCAAGCTGTTTCTTGTTTTGGTCTTGTTTAGGCCGACCATGGAGAAAACCCTCTCTGCATCCGCATTTGAGTGTGGGAGCACTAAAACTAATGCTGCTATCTTAGATAGCCTCCCAAACTGGCTCAAACCGGTCACCTTTGAAAAAAAGGAACCAACTATTACTCAAATGTTTTGCTTTTATTATGTCAATTAATTATGTGTATGTCAGGTGGCGCCAAATATTTCTTACCTTGCTCTTGGCTGAGGACATGCTCCCCCAAAACTCCTCAACATTAAAGGTGGTGGGATCTTGGGGCATGGGGATCTCCATGAGTTGATACTCCAGGAACTCCTCACTCACCTTGTCCTGTTCCTGTGGCCCATGGAAAGGAAGTAGTTCCTGAAATCTAAAAAGAGCAGAGGCTGAGGCTACTGGCAGGTGGAGGTGTGTGGGAGAATGCCAGACAATCCTGCTAATGGCCTTTCATGCTGAGAGACATTAGGGTGTGGTGTGAGCAGTGCAAAGCCTGTCAGACTCGCAGGTCCCCGGATCTCTGGTTGACCGCCCTCTGCAACGGGTGGCCGCAGATATTCTGGAACTGCCTGTGACATCTCGGGGGAATAGGTGCGTGCTGGTTGTGGAGGATTATTTTACTAAGTTTGTTAATGTGTACGCCCTTCCAAACCAGACTGCTCACACGGTTGCTCACTGTCTTTTTGAGGATTGTGTTTTGGTGCATGGAGTCCCTGAGGTCCTGCACACCGACCAAGGCCGCCAGTTTGAGGCGGACGTGATTCAGGGTCTCTGTCAGATGTTGGGGATCAAGAAAACGCGCACCATGGTATACAATCCAAAGTCGGACGGAATGGTGGAACGCCATAATCGTACTCTGATTGACCAGCTTGCTAAGATGTTGCTCTCTCGTGGGGGCAAATGGGACAGTTATGTAAAACAGGTCGCCTTTGCATACGTGGTATGCATGGTCGGGAGGCGCGTGTCCCTGCTGATGTGCTTGTGCCTGGTGTTGTTTCAGACTCTCGGGGGGCTGGATCTCTGCCATGGTATGTGTCATCCATGGTGGATGGACTGAAGGCTGCTTTCTCAGTCGCCAGGCTCAATGCTGCAGAGGCTCATGAGAGAAAAAAACTGTATTATGACGCTGATGTTTGCCACCGTGCCTATGAGGCGGGAGAGATGGTGTGGTTGAATAATCCCACTGAGAGCTGCACGAAGCTGGCGCCACATTGGAAGGGCCCATACCGGGTCATGGAGGCATTGGCGTCTGGAAGTGAGGCTGCACTGACTTACCGCATCAGCAACCCTCTGGACTCTCTGGAGAGGCCTCAGGTGGTTCACCATGACAGGCTGAAACGTTATACTTTGCCAGTGCCTACAGGGACTGTTGGTGGCTCCCCTCCTACCCTTAAAGTATCTCCTCTTTTGTGGGTTTCGCCACTCCTGTTGTCGCCGCAAATGGTTGAGCAACAATTGGCTGGGGGTGTGGACATGAGTCTGTATGGGGAGTTTTCAGGGCCTGAACTAGTGCAGTCACGCAGGGGGCGTGTCCTGCGACCACCTTCACGTCTTCAGGATTTTGTGAGGTTCTGAGTTTGATGCTTGGTGTTTGTTTCCCTCTTTCTGGGATGTTTTCTTTTTCATGTGTTTTTGCTGATCATGTTAAGTACATTTGGGTGACAACTGTGAGACAGAGGGTTTTTTTCATGCTCAGGTTAAATTCTGCTAGGGGACTGTTTTGAGAGGTTTCCTGTTGGTGCCTGTGCCAATGTTTTATGTGAAACGGGGACGTTTCAAGTTGAGGGGGGGACGTATGTAACAGATTGTTGTGTTTGTTATATGTACTGTATATCTCATTCGCTTTTAGAGTGAGGTGTCCCTAAAGGGTTACCGTAGCTGCCGTAAAGCAGTTGTTGTTGTTGTTATCCTGTTACACCGGTACACAGGTGTGTGTGTGTAATAAAGTGGAAGCCGTGGATAAAGAAGCTCCCCGCCTATGTGCCGTTTATTGTTTAAGTGTATCCAGTCCAACGAACCCAGAAAGCTCGGTTACAGAGGTAAGAGAAAAGCTTTGTGAATACGGGTCCTGATCTAGGACTAAAAAACAGGTGTCAGAATAGCTGCTGAAATTAGCAAGAATTCAACTGGCTGGCTAGTTCACACACTCTGGTCAAACTGTTAGCTAATATTACTGATTACCAGCTGACTGGACACAATATTCCCCAACATACAGAAATCAAATGATGAGATGACTTACTGTAATAATATGATATGGTCCTCTTCTCCATAGACTGTAAATATAACGGTCCTGTCCCACGTCGATCAGTCTGTACTTCAGCGAGCGTCTGAATCAAAATGTCATTGGCGTCTTCTTTGTAACCAGAATGTAGCGTTGTTGTAGCAGGAATATCTAAATCTTACCCGGATACAGCAATGCTATTTATTGATTGGCTGTTGGGGTAGCTATATATATATATTTTTTGATTAGCTGGTGCGTGGCAAGCTCCTTCTGATCTCTATGGGAAACCCCCTTGATTCCTATCTGTTCCATTGTTAAAAAAAATAGCGGCGCAACTTGGTGGGCGTTATCCTGGTAATTTATGTGTGAGAAATACAAGGTGTGGCGTGTGAGCGTGTGAACAAGTTGAAATGTGTGTCTCTCACTCCCAATGCGTGAGACTTGAGAGCATTGATGTTGTCAGTTTTGGTGCGCTTTGGCGCCATCTGGAGGTCTCTGAGTGCAACTGCAGTGTCATAAAAACGGTCACGCCTCCCCCTCTGACACCACGTGCATTTGTTGACAAACAAAGGGTGAGGAAGCCGGCAGAGACGCTGTGAGAAGATGAGGAACCACGCAGACTCAAAAGGTACAGTAATATTACCAGATTTTGATGGAGCCTGAGTGTCTGCAGCCCGTTGTCCAGTTTGTTTATTCAACTGTTACCATGACAACTATAGGTCGTGGGTAAATGGCTACATAGATCGGTTTGTAAGGTTACAAACTTTTTGGAGACAAAAGTAAAGCTGCTAAACGTGAGACAATGATGACGTCACCGGTAATGATGCAGCTCAATCTGTAATAAATGATGTCTGCAGGGATGTTCATTCTGCCGTATTACAGACTTGTTAGGCAGTAGTATAAGCAGTTTGCAACGCTATGTAGAAAGTTACGTTACATAACGGTCTGTTTGTGCATTGCTGATGTAACCCCGTGTGTTCTGGCTCTGTATTTACAGACAAATTAACAGAAACCGATGAATTGTGTTGTGAGCCGGGATCAAACATCTCCCCTGATAAAAGAAAAAACGCGTGATTTAGGAGAGACTGCGGGGTTTCTTACTGCGCGAGACGCTAGCTTAACATTCAGTACATTAGCCGTTAACATTCACGACTAATGAATAACTTTATGAATATTATTCAAAACTCCGCAGAACTGATACGGGATGAGTCGAATATGATCAGTAACTGAATACCACAGTTTGATTTCATCTAAACAACTTAAAAAAATACTTTAAAATGTGTTTATCGACGGAGCGTGAATCATCATTAACCTACCTCCGACCAAGCTGTCAACGGCTCTGACCACATTCCTCCGTCATCACACACACTGTGGCAATTCTAGAGTCTCTTGGAGATTATTCCTCTTCATTTTACTTTGTTGACTTTCAGAAACTCATTTTAGTTTTCAAAGCAATAATGGATGTGACACTTAGCAGGGCAACAACAGTGAGTGCTGTCAGATGGGGCCCCCTTAGGGAGGTTTCCTACTGTCATTTTGGGCCACTGCTTTGGTTTACATTTGTGAGCCCTGAGGGGCCCCTACTGGTCTGGGGCCCCAAGCAGCTGGGGCACACACAGACACACACACACACACACACACACACAGAGAGTGCAGATTAAACATTCAGGAGAATGATGTATAACTCAAAACAAGATATACAATGAAAAACAAGTGTTTTGGGGAAATTCATATGCTATCAATATCAACCTGTTGCACTGACAGAGTATGAGGTTTTTGTTTTTCAACATCGGTTTTCCTTTTATTCCAGGATTCAGCCCAAATCAATTGTATATATACAATACAATACAATATATAATTGTATTGTTTAAAAATGATTGTATATGTATAATGGCTGAATAAAATACTCATACATACATGATCAGTTTGCCAGCGTGCGTGTGTTCGGAGAGGAGAGCGGCAGATTATAAATTCATCGTACTCTGCAACATGATGATGAATCAGTTTATGGACGCCGTCTTGTAATACTCTTAGTTTACCAGCAGATGGCGCCTGTGCTACTTGTAAACCCAGGCAGTAAAGTGTATGTGAAGTTGTTAATCTGTCTAAACAGCTAATTTCTTCCAGTTATGTTTGTTGAACTCGAATATTTCTGCCAAATTACTTACTCTAATAATTATAAGGAATATATTATCTTAGAAATTAGTGTTTGTTTTCTAACCAGAATCCCACTGTGACATCACAAGGGGAGCACATTTGAAACGGAGCATTTTTCTCTGTGTTGTAAGACTTGTGCAGAACTCAAACAATGGACTGGATGGGTTTATTTCACATTTTGTGGGTCAGTAGACACTCAGGTTACCCAGATATATGTTCAAAAACATTGTACAAAAAAAGTGGATTTTTAATAATATGTCCCCTTCAGGAGTTTAAAAATAATTTAGTGTGATAGGCTTTAGCAGAATTAGGACGCTTATGATCCAACGAGGCTTGAATTTCTAGCTCCGTCCTCCCGATAGTTTAGAACTGAAGGTGAAACCACTGAAACAAACAACTTCAAGACGATTTCTTGGTGTGCACACTGTTCATTTATTGGTATGAAGCTTAAACATAGCTTGAGCAAACAGGAGCATCTTAATATATAATTTTCAGGTCACAGCAAATAAATTTTCACATGAACAATGAGGACTTTAAATATCCAAAGTGAAGCACATTCTTATAAATCCATTAATTCTAAACACTGAAAATACAGCATTGAAAAAACACAACAGAAGCAAAATACATGATAATCACAATTCACACATTTCTTCATTAAGTATTCACCATGACGACCGTGTTTTACAGAGGACGTCACACCTACCAGGAGCTAGGGTGTAAGATTTAAAGGTCACATATTCTCCTCCTCTTCAACCAGTGTAAATAAGTCTCAGAGCTCCTCAAAACATGTGTTGGGCCACGCAGGCTTAGGACAGTCTGTGCCTTTGAGTTATTTACTGAGATCACAAAGAGGCCTAAAAGGACTCTTTATCCCAGAATCCCCTGCGATACTTCACACCTACGTGTGACGTAAAGGGGGGACCGGAACCTGAGGTAAACCCACAGGCAGCTCCAGTCTTTAAAAGCAATCACCAGGCGTCGCTTCCTTCTCTTCAAGTGTGGTCTGCCGACACCAGAGGATACCCTCTCCAACAAGATGGACTCCAGCATTCGAGACAAAGCCTTTCCTCCTCTTGGCTTACAGAGGTTAAACTCCAGAGCTGATCTCCTAGCTCAGTATAGGTAGCTCTTCACATGCTGAATTCAAGCATCAGAGGATTCAGCTGACTACTTCCATGGCATATTTTTAGGAGTTTTGGGCGCAATCAGATGCTATCAGGTTCGAGCAAAAAGAAGAGTTTCTTTCCTTTGATTTTTCGTAAGACGTCATTGAACGCAACTGGACAGGAGCGCTGAAGGAAGCCCACTGATCCCTGAATCCACAAGGACACATAAAGAACTCGACTCCTGCAACCAGAAGACCCTATAGAGCAACGCTCTGGTCAAAGATCTGAATCCCGCTACCCTCTTCCTACATCTGTCACGAAGGAACCCTGCCTGAATCTGATGATTCAACATTCAACAGAGTGACGATCTAACCAGCTTTGCAACAATCACCAGGAGTTACCCCAAGTAAGAGCTTTGGTCTGGGCAGAAATAGTTTCAGAAATAGTTATGTTTCTTTTATAACCACTGATAATTATGCATCATTGTTGACGACATGTCACATTCTGTTTATTATCTGTTGTAAGCTGCTGCATTTGTTTTATTGTGATGAACTGCTGTGTTCACCTATGTGTGTAATGCTATGCTAGTTTACCTTCAGTCAACGGCTTTTACAATCAGAAAGACCAGTGTACCCACCGTTGAATCAACGTCCGGCCACTGGCTTTCTGGTGTTTAAGTAACAGTTACTGAACTCAGCTCAGAGAGCTCAAACTATTTCAAAAGGCAGCCACATGGCTTCTTTTGTTGTCCACCATTTTGTCCACATGTGACGAAGCCACATGGTGCATTGTCTCTCTCCGCCATCTTGTTTTCTCTCTCTCTCTCTCTCTCCTACACACACACACACACACACACATTTACACCTCATTCACAAGGTTTGCTTGATAATGTTTGTTTGCTTAGATTAGTTTATAATAGTTATTTGTTTGATTAAGTTCATCGATTTTGGATTGATGTTGCTTTGTTTAAATAAATTCTGTTATAATTTAAGAGAGCAGTTGTTTGTGATTACTGGTGTATTTACATTGTGATATAAGCTGGGTGCGAAGGCTTTGTGTACGGATTTCATGCCTTCAATTTATTAAATATAGTTATTAATTATTAATAATATTAGTAATTAAATAACTCATTTGAGACTGATTTGAGTGATATTTTGGTTATATTTCCCTGAGTACAGGGTGGTGCCCCAAAACGAGATTAAACATAGTTTAATGATATTTTATTTATATTATTAATAATTAGAAATAATTATTAAAGAATATAACCAAAGTTGACTTGATACAACCCCAACACATGTCTGTGAAGTGTCTTGTTCTAAATCCACTCTGATCCTGTAATTGATCATGCCTATAAACTCCTCTATTTCAGCCCTGCTCAGAACAGGCTGTTTCTGTGTCTGTACCTTTAAATATGTAAATGAGCTGTGTCTGACCACGCCACCTCTCTGGAAGGGCTTGGGTGTACTCGGTCTTTCTCGCTCCATGTCCTATTGTTTACGGTGAGAAGGCAGACTCAGAGGGCAGAACAAACACCTAGCTGTGGGAGTGTCACCCACCTGGGGGAGGGGCTACTGCCCTTTGTGATGTCATGAAGGGAACTCCATCCTGAATTAGTAAGTCGTTCCCAACTCTCTCTCTCTCTCTCTCTCTGGTTTCTAACTCTATCCACTATCCTATCTCTAAATAAATGAATAAAAGCCCCAAAATAAAAATAATTAAGAAAATAATAAAAATAAACCTTCCTTTAATTTATTTCAAATAGTTTTGAATGACAAGAAATTAGTGTTCAGTTAGTTTTTATCCTTATTTTTTGGACGCCCTGGCAGAATTGGCCCCCCTCCTGTTTTTTCATTCTTCTTCTGTTGCTCTTTATTACCACATGAAAGCAAAACACCTTCGTAGAAATTAGATGTTGTTTTTTTTTTTTTGCTTGGACATAATTGTTCCCCCTAAATTTGCCTCCCTATCTTTACTGCATTGGCTCTTGCAGGTTTCTGAGAAACTCTTTTATTTCTCTGTCTTTATTCTTCTCCAGGATTCTGATGCTGTTCTTACGGAAGGAAGATATTTCTGGTATTGCTGCTGCCTTCATGTGATACTGTGTCGACCCGTGGGAGTCATTTTGATTAAAGTATAAATGCCTTGCATATATGTTGTAAAGCATCTGTTTGTCTTCAGGTTCTGCTGGTTCATTTTTGAGCAGTTTCTGAAATATCTGCTCAGCTTTGGCCTTGCTGTGACGTGACTTTGCATAGATAGTTGCGAGGTCTATTTCCTTTTTGAGTGAAGAGTGAGGGTAAAGAGAGATCAGCTCCTCGTGGAGAGCGATTGCTTTGTCCATCATGCTTTGTTCTGGGGAACTACTGCTTTTATAAACGATCCTCCATCTGTAGCAGAGTGCAACAAATCTCTTCAGATAACGCACATCTGGATCTTCTTTCTGAACTTTCTCTGCCAAAACAATGGCGTCATCAACTGATATGTGGTCTGTGTAAAGGTTTAGTAAGGTCCACATGCCACTGCCACTGCAGCACAGAGTGCTCACATTTCCAGCCAACTCACGGACTTCATCCCGAATGTTTTCTCCTTCATTAGCCCGTTGTTCAAGGTAGAGCGCAACGAGGTACAAGTTCTCTGGATCCCGTTCCTTGGCTTGTCTCATTTTCTCCAACAGGTCAGGGTCCAGCCTTGGGTCACTGAAGTTTTGGGCGTTCTTTAACCATATGACATAGCTGGTGTTCCAATCCACCATGTCCGGCTGCATCCTGGCAGCTTTCTCGTAGTAATCAACAACCAGCTTCTTATCCTCTCCTAAGAACATCAGGGTCCAGGCCTTTTCAGCGTAGATCTCTGCATGGAGGTCGTCCTGGGATGGAGATGGGTATTTTTCCATCAGGGCATCAACCTTTGACAGGTAAGCCTGACTCTCCTCTTGATCTCCCAGGTGGTGGTGCAGCCAGGCCAGGTTCCCGTAGTTCACCACTAACCAAGGACCCTCATCTGCATCTCTCAGCTTGTTGAGGGTCTCTGCAGCCTTCTGGAACAAACTCTTAGCCTCTTCATTTAACCCCAGCTTATACTGAATGAACCCCCACATGTTGTAAATGTGGCCCAGCCATCGATTTCCCTTCTTTGTGCTGAAGTCCTCCATCTTGTCTGTGAGACGTAAAAGTTTCGGCCTGCTGCGGTCCAGGTTCCAGGTGAAGTGGCACTGCAGGGACTCCAGTGTGGTTTGACTCTGAGCAGCACTGATGGAGAATAAAAAACAAACATTTAAACACATCAGCAGCTAGTTTTGACTCTTGTGTTCTTGTTTGTTACGTCTCGTCTCGCCGTGTCTCCTCTACTCTTCTAAACCTGAGCTGTCAATCGCCTTTATTACCCTATTATATAGTCAGATAATTAAGTAAACTTCTCAGATAAATAAAAAACAGACTAAATTATTTGGTGGACATCACTGCATGGGCTCAGGAACACTTCCAGGAGACATAGTCTGTGAACACAGCTCATCTCTGGATTCACAATGTTAGCTGAAACCCTACCATGTGTAGGGTTGCCACCTTCCAAGCAGAAAAATAAGGGACACCCGGCAGCGGGGTGCAACTCAGTAGGGGCCTGACCACCACTGGCCCAACAGTGGGGTGGGGCACCAGTTGTGGTGAATCATGATTTAAAACGTGGTTTTAATGAAGTAATAAGAGTCATACTTAAATTATAATTATTAATTAACACTTTTTTTTTCTGAAATAATTTACAAAAACGCAAAACTTCAGTGTAAAGGCAGATACAGTAATGTATGCACAATGAAATGCACCTAACACGACTTCAGCAGATGATTACTACTAGCTATTTAATTTACAACTGAACTTAAAGTTCAAATAAAGTTATTAACTTAACATTAATTCATTAACAGAGTATTATTGAAGTGCTTTTGACACTGCTGTAACATAGAGAGGAGGATGACAGATTTTTAATTAAATAAACAGTAAGAATTTAATAGTATTTTTATTAATTTATTCTGTCCTTCTGTCTTTCGTTTTTGTTGTTTTCTCATGAAATCATGAATGATACTATTAATATGGTTTTGAACTATTTTCTTATTGTATTAATTAAGTGTCTACTGTCGATATATTGATGTTGTATTGATGATATCTCGCCCAGGTCATACTGTGAATACAGATTTGGCTAAAATAAATGTCATCTTTTTTTTTTTGTACCGAAAAATATTCACACTATCCAAACTATACTGGAATAACCTATCTATAAACATGGGAGAAAATATATTAAGTAGGCCTACAATAGTTTCCTTTACATTATATTCATTTTCACTGACACTGTCAAGCCAGTCATTACTTTCTACTCACGTCTGTATTTCTGCATCCGTTTACGTTTTAATGGTGCACGGTGCGGGTATCAGAGACACCTGGGCCCTTTCCGAATATCCACAGTTCAGTACGCAGTATGTACTTTTCAGTAGGGAGTTTCAGTATACTGAACTTTCGTGGTCATTCAGTAGGCATTTTTGGGGTCCGCGCAGTATACTGAACATTTCAGTATGGATACTAACTTCCGGGTTTCATGCAGTATGGATCGGATGCGTGCTTTCAGGAAATGAATTGTATACTAACTCCCACAATGCTGTGCGAAATTAAACGTAAATCGTTACTTCACGTCCGCCTCCAAATCAAAACAAACGAGCGTGGATTAATTGAATAAATATAGTCGAGTTAAAATCCCGACTGAAATCACTACTTTTAATTAACAACAGAAAATAAAACAAATGTCTGCATTATTATAAACCCTTTCTCCCTCTATTTAAATAATGATGTCACTATTTAAATGTATCTTTATTGGTTTATTTTATATTCTGTATATTACTGTCTTTCATTTGTACTTTTCATTATGTACTGTGTGTTATTTAGTTATTTAATCTGCCTTTTACTTGATTTACATTGTGATATTGTTTTTTGTTTACCTGACTGTATATGAGCATTACTCTTCTTGAATAAAGATAAACAAAAAAAAAAAAAAAAAAAAAAACGGGTGAATGCGGCCTGTTCGGGAAACGTAAATGACGTCACTTCCATACTGAATGAATCAGACGAAGTAGGAACAAATATCTGCCTACTGTGTGTGCATACTGAATAGAAGGTACTAACAGTATGCAGCACGGATAGTATGTACTGCATACTGCCTACTGCCTACTGAAAGATTGAGTATGTACTTGAGCGGGAACTAGCCGGCTGAATCGGGCTGAATGATGCTGAGTTCAAGGCATCTTGGAAATACGGGACAAACCGCGTCTCGTATTGATTCAAAACGGGACGCAATATCAAAGTGTAAAATACGGGACGATTCCGTATTTTAAGGGACGGGTGGCGACCCTAACCATGTGTCATGATTTGGTTTTGTATTTGAGTTTCCGTGTTTTATCCCAGTGTTGCTGGTTTTTCCCTTGTGTGTCTCCTAGTTTTGTCTTCAGTGTTTTCTGTTTTATTTTGTCATTTATTATCCTCGTGTATCTCTGTGTTCTAATGTGTTTTGTTAGATTTCTTGAGTTCTGTGTGTCTTTAGTGTTTCATGATTTAGTTTGTAGTTGTCCTCAGTGTTTCTTGTATTCCTGCCTCTGTGTGTTTCCCAGTGTGTTTGCCCTGATTGTCTTCACCTGTGTCATTAGTCTCACCTGTGTCTGATTACCCCATGTCTATTTAGTCTCTGTGTTTCTTCCCTTCTGTGGCAGTTCGTTGTATGTGTTTGTCGGTGCGTATGTTATGTCAGTGTACCGGTGGCTCCCTGTTTTTGAGCCCTGTGTTTTTGTTGAACTTGTTGAAGTAAGTTTTTGTTTGGCTTTTTGTTAAAATAAATAGTTTAGTTAATTCTGCACTTGGGTCCACACCTCCTTGTTTTTCAATTGTGACACCATGCAAAGCGCAAGCTGTATATAAACCAGATCCAGAAACATTGCTGGCTCTCCTTGGGCCTGAGGTCGTTTAAAATGGACTAAGTCGAAGTGGAACACTGTCCTGAGGTCTGACAATTTGAAATCTTTTTAGAAAAAATGGACGCTGCATCCTCCGGGGCTAAAGAGGAGAGGGACCATCTGGCTTGTTATCAGCGCTCAGATTAAAAAAAAAAACAGCACCTGTGATGGTATGGGGGTGCATGGGTAAACTGCACATCTGTCAATGCTCCATTAATGCTGAACCATACATACAGGTTTTGGAGCAACATATGCTACCAAATAGAAAACCTCTTTTCTGGGAAGGCCTTGTTTATTGCAGCAGCATAATGTCAAACCACATTCTGCACAGTGACAACAGAATGGCACATAAGTCAAAAGCCTCATTTCCACCTAGCGGTCCGGTCAGAGGTCTGCACCTCCAAGGTCGCCCATGGGGGCCAAAAATCCAAAACAGCATTGAAATAACTCTCGAAATCTGCAGGATATTTAATCTTGCCGCGTTTTCTGTTTGTCCTTTATTACTGCTGTCAGACGGAAAGTGACGGTTCTTTTAACCAATCAACGGACTGCGGTTTGTCTCGCTCCAACCTTCAGGATCGGATTGGTACACTTGGCACCTAATGTGGATCTAATGTGTTTGGATTAAATCTTTTATTGGATGTAAACTGTTGGGACTCAGTTTG
Source organism: Labrus mixtus (assembly GCF_963584025.1). Classification (NCBI taxonomy): domain Eukaryota; kingdom Metazoa; phylum Chordata; class Actinopteri; order Labriformes; family Labridae; genus Labrus; species Labrus mixtus. The sequence goes on along the minus strand of NC_083614.1, from coordinate 32,187,136 downwards.
ATGGATTATTATGATCAGGAGAGTTCAGTAAACCTTCAAACGGTTAAAAGGTGTTGTTTGTTTGTCGGTGGTCTGACAGATGGGTAGATTGTGACTGCTGTTGTGGTCTGACCTGCACACACTGGGCCGTTTGAGTAACAGGGTCAAATATGCTGGTGCATGACCGTTTATGTTTTCATAATTACACAAAATTACCTGGCAATTGTCTGTTTTGTCTTATTTTGTAGTCTGCAGCCCCTTCTTTCTTGACAACAACACAGAGTTCAGACCAGGAGGCAGAGCTGCAGTCTTAAACGCTTCTCTGCGCCTCCCTTAGATCTCTCTCCCAGTCACTATAGCTGTAATTCGAACTGTAGTTATACTACAGGTACTGTGTTTTTATAAGTCATCCAAACGTAGAAAAAAAAGGCGTAAATCGTCAAAATCTCATTAGAATCAAAACTACGAATACGATTTTGCAAAAAAATCAGAATATTCACTGCAGACTTTTGAACATTAGTCCTTAGCATCCAAATCTCGTTTAGTGAATGATCTGATATCAGATCAGCATATTGATTTACTTTGTTTGACTGAAACCTGGCTGTGTCGAGATGAATTCAAATTCAATTCAAATTCGAATTCAAAAAACTTTATTTGTCCCCGGGGGGCAATTCAAAGGCACACAGAGCAATGAATTAACAACAGTGCAAGTAAACAAAACATTTTAACCTAAATATAAAGTGTCAATTTAAATACAACTTAAACTTAACTTAAAAATACAAAATATAAAACAGTAGATATAAGTGGACAGTGATCGGACTAACAGATGTAAACAGACCTATGTGCAGTAAACGAGAAATAAATATATATATACAGAGCTATGTGCAAGTAGGCAAATACTAGATGATAAGTTATTAAGGTGCATGGTGAATAATAATGGAACAACAGAACTAATATATACAATATAACTGTAAGGTAAAAATGAGATAAATAAAGTGACCGTAGTGCGCTGATGGATAAGAACAACAGGAATAAATTAACCAGAACTGTATGAATACTGATATAAGATGGATAGAATAAAGTGATGTAATGCATGAGACCAGATAAAGCAGAGGCAGTTAAGGTGCACGGCAAATATAAAGGAAGTAAAAAAGCAAAGTTCACGGCTGAGAGTCTGCATTGGGTGAGAGGTGTTGGTGTCTGTTGGGGGGTTAGGAGTTGAGGAGCTGGACAGCCCTGGGAACAAAGGTTGCTCTTCTCCTCTGTGTCCTGCAGCAGGGACGGCGAAGCTGGCGTCCTGAGGGGAGCCACTCAAACGCTGACTATCTGTAAATCTCAGTCACTAACCACCTACTTTCCTGGGAGCTCTTGAGCTCTCTTAGGCTCCTCGAGATCGTTGGTTGACGGCCTGCCAGAACAACCCTCCCCCCCACCGGATTGTTGATGGACGGCCTGCCAGAACAACCCCCCTCCCCACCGGATTGTTGATGGACGGCTTGCCTCCCCCCACCCCCTTGCTCCCTATCCCTCTTCCTGCATCTTATCCCATCTCTCCCCCTATCCCCTTCCAAGCAGTCTAGGCCTGTGAAGGCTGTTTCGTCATGAGCCGGGGATCCGGCCAAAGATTTCTGCCTTTTAATAAGACAGTTTTTTCTTACTACTGTAACTTTTGCTGCTTTGCTAAAGTGCTCATGATGGATAGGCCGGATCTTTGTAACATAGCAATAAGTAAGGTCTTTTTACCTGCTCTTTTGTAATGTTAAAAGACAAAGAGTAAGGTATTTTACCTGCTTTTTGTAAAGTGTCTCGAGATAACACTTGTTATGAGTTGACGCTATACAAATAAAAATTGATTGACTGATTGATTGATTCTTTGGTTAGTATTATGTATCCGTTTTGCCCCCTCCCCTCTGCCCTTTTGTACAATTTCCAGTGGGAGAGGTGGGTGTCCATTGTTTTGCCTAAGTGAGAGAAACAATTAAACAAGTCATCATAGAATAAATTGTTATTCCAAGTCTAGAAGACAAACAGTTTAATGACGTGGTTAATCTCTTATGTTGCAAAAACAACTACAAAACATTTGACGATTAGTCGACGATGTAAATCCGTTGGGGGGACAGGCCTACTGCAGAGTGGTAAACATGACCCTGTCACAACTTTTTTTAAATGTGTTACTGGCATAAAATATAAAATGGGCACATCATACTTTTCCAAAAAACATTGAAATGTCTCAGTTTCAACAGTTGTCTGTGTTATTTTCAATTCATAAATTTTTATCTTATCATTTTACACAACGTCCGACTTCTATTGAACCATCAATCAATCAATCAACTTTTATTTGTATAGCGTCAACTCATAACAAGTGTTATCTCGAGACACTTTACAAGAAGCAGATAAAATACCTTACTCATTGTCTGTTAACATTACAAAAGAGCAGGTAAAAGACCTTACTCATTGTTATGTTACAAAAAGCAGGTAAAAAGATCCAGCCTATCCATCATGAGCACTTGTGGGGTTGTTTGTTCTTACCATATACTTCCTGTGCAGAGGTTTACGCAGAGGCCTCTGGTAAACAGGATATGGGCTTGGTGCGATCTGAACAGCGATATTTCAGCAACTGTCGCAGTTTTATTTTAACACATGAGCACAATACATTTTCCATTACACATTCCACCTCTTCAATAAAACCCCCCAGAAAAATCAGTCGTAATGATGATTACTTAAAAGGAAACACAAATTAAAATCATCCCTCACCCTGCACACTCAAAAAGACCACATCATCACCTCAAACTGGCCTTTGAATACTCGCTCTCTCAACAATAAAAGCCTCATTCTCCATGACTTCATAACCGACACCAATAATGGACTCCCTTTTTCTCACCGAAACCTGGCAAAATGCCATGGACTATTCCTCACTAAACTAAACCACAAACACAGGATACACATACATCGACAAACCCCGTCCCGATGGACAGGGTGGTGGTGTTGCTGCTGTTTACAGGAAGAACATTCAAACTAGCACCATTCCCAACCCTGCAGTTGACTCCTTTGAACACATTGTTTTCAAACTCTCTGGTCCTACTCCCCTGGTCACTGCTGTAATCTATCGCCCCCCCGAAACCAAACCCTTCTTTTTTCAGTTATTTATGACTTTCTTACCCAACTCTGCTCAATTTCAACTTCTGTTTTGCTCCTTGGGGATTTTGACTTCCACATCAATGACAAATAGACTGCGAAATAATTCCTGGACCTACTTCACTGCCTCAACTTTCACAACAGACACATTCTGGACTGGACACAATCCATCAACTGTCAAGTCTCAACCTCAACATCTCCAACCATCTGGTTATAAACATGGACATTGACATCCCTCTTCCCACTCCAAAGCTAAAACAAAAAATCTCCTTCAGAAACGTAAATTCAGTCGACCCCTCAGCTTTATCAGCCTCTATAACCAGCAAAATCCCCCCCCTCCCTCTGAACTCATCACTTACTATAACAACACACTCTCCTTCTGTCTAGATCAACTGGCTAAACTTAAAACTAAAACTCTCTCATTCACACACTTTGCACCCTGATACACTCTCAAACTCCATAAAATGAAATCCCACAAACGCCAGCTGACTACCTCAGACAATACAAAGAAGCTCTCAGCGCAGCCCGGTCCACCTATTACTCACACCTAATCCACTCAGGCTCATCCAACCCCAAGGCTCTCTTCTCTACAATAAACAAACTCTTCAAGCCCAGTGACAACACCTCTTCCTCCTTCACAGTTGACAAATGCGATGCTTTTCTTTTATTATTCCAATCCAAAACTGACACCATTTACAGCAGCTTCAACACTCTCACTGTCCCCTCTTCATCCCTACCCGCATCCCCCCGCCTCATCACCCAACCTCTGTGTCAGTTCTCCCCTGTGTCCCCAAATGAGCTATCCATCATCACCACTAGCATTTACCACCACTAAGTCCTCCACCAGTACTCTCGACCCCATCCCATCAAGTCTTGTCAAAAACGATCTCCCGGCCATCTCGCCACTCATAACCTCAATCATCAACTCCTCCCTCTGCTCTTGTTCAGTACCCAAAACACCCAAACTGGCAGACGTCACCCCCATCCTCAAGAAACCTGGACTCAAAACCGACAGCATGTGAAACTTCCGCCCCATCTCCAACCTCTGCTTTCTGTCAAAAATACTGGAACGTGTTGTCTCCTACCCAGATCAAATCCCACCTCTCCTCCAATAACCTGTTTGAACCATTCCAGTCAGGCTTCCCAGCACAGCACAGAAACAGCTCTCCTCAAAGTCACCAACGACCTCCTCAACATCCTCAACATCCTCGGCCTCACTGCAGCCCCTGACACCATCAGCCACAGTATTCTTCTATCCAGCTTAGAACACTCACTCAACATCACTGGCACTGCTCTTTCCTGGTTAAAATCCTACCTCACCGACAGACAACAGTTTATCAAAATCCATCTTTAACTTGTTTTTATTAATATTAGCTTAATGTGATACACCTGATACCCTTCTGTTACTAAAGATGATCATCCAAAGTCCTTAATAAACTCCAAAACATCTAGGACTCTGCTGCACCCCTTCTCACCCACACCCGATCCAGTGAACACATCGCCCCTGTCCTACATATCTCCACTGGGTCCCTGTCCTGTACCGTATCCAATTCAAAATCCTTCTCCTTACACATAAAGCCCTTAACCACCAGGCCCCCTCATACCTCACAGCTCACCCTCACACTCCTGTACGCAGCCTCCATTCTTTAAAAGCCAACCTCCTGTCTCCCCCACTTAGAACCAAGCGACGAACCCGGGGGGACAGAGCCATAGCTGCCCCCCTCCCTCTGGAAACTCACTCCCTACACACATTCAACACTGCACTGACCCTTCTACATTCAAATCACTGATCAAAACTCACCTCTCCAAACAAGCTTTTAATCTATGATTGTGATGTGTGTTCTGTTTATCTGTAGCTGCACCTTTATGTTGTTTTATTTATGATTTGTGTGTAATGTTGTAATGTCTCTTAGTCTGTCCTTACTGTTCTGATCCTTCTGTCTTTTTAACAAATGTACAGTGTCTTGAAATTGAAACTCATAAATAAAATGTATTATTATTATTTTACCCCAGACAAACAAAAAGTCACAAAAGCAACAAAGTGAGAAAAGTAAACGTGTGAAACACTAAAATAATGAAGCTAAAGGGGAAGAAAAAGACAAATAGGAAAGAGTTTGGAATTAATAAATTAGAAACATGTAAACATTCGTATGCAAGTCAGATACTCACCTCATCTTTCTGCTGTTTCTTCCTCTCAGATGTTTCCTCTTGAAGTTGCTCTCTGGTTACAGTCGCTCCAGGTTCAGCTCTCTAGTGTGGATGACGTGATGTGCAGTAGCAGCTTTAAATGTCCATGATAGAGGCGTGGCACTTTCCTTATCAGCAGGATGTTATGTGACTTTCCTTTCCTTTCTTAAAAATTAAAAATCAAAGCCTCAATATGTTGTCAGTTTTGGTGCGCTTTGGCGCCATCTGGAGGTCTCTGAGTGCAACTGCAGTGTCATAAAAACGGTCACGCCTCCCCCTCTGACACCACGTGCATTTGTTGACAAACAAAGGGTGAGGAAGCCGGCAGAGACGCTGTGAGAAGATGAGGAACCACGCAGACTCAAAAGGTACAGTAATATTACCAGATTTTGATGGAGCCTGAGTGTCTGCAGCCCGTTGTCCAGTTTGTTTATTCAACTGTTACCATGACAACTATAGGTCGTGGGTAAATGGCTACATAGATCGGTTTGTCAGGTTACAAACTTTTTGGAGACAAAAGTAAAGCTGCTAAACGTGAGACAATGATGACGTCACCGGTAATGATGCAGCTCAATCTGTAATAAATGATGTCTGCAGGGATGTTCATTCTGCCGTATTACAGACTTGTTAGGCAGTAGTATAACCAGTTTGCAACCCTATGTAGAAAGTTACGTTATATAACGGTCTGTTTGTGCATTGCTGATGTAACCCCGTGTGTTCTGGCTCTGTATTTACAGACAAATTAACAGAAACCGATGAATTGTGTTGTGAGCCGGGATCAAACATCTCCCCTGATAAAAGAAAAAACGCGTGATTTAGGAGAGACAACGGGGTTTCCTATTGCGCGAGACGCTAGCTTAACATTCAGTACATTAGCCGTTAACATTCACGACTAATGAATAACTTTATGAATATTATTCAAAACTCCGCAGAACTGATACGGGATGAGTCGAATATGATCAGTAACTGAAAACCACAGTTTGATTTCATCTAAACAACTAAAAATATACTTTAAAATGTGTTTATCGACGGAGCGTGAATCATCATTAACCTACCGCCGACCAAGCTGTCAACGGCTCTGACCACATTCCTCCGTCATCACACACACTGTGGCAATTCTAGAGTCTCTTGGGGATTATTCCTCTTCATTTTACTTTGTTGACTTTCAGAAACTCATTTTGGTTTTCAAAGCAATAATGGATGTGACACTTAGCAGGGCAACAACAGTGAGTGCTGTCAGATGGGGCCCCCTGAGGGAGGTTTCCTACTGTCATTTTGGGCCACTGCTTTGGTTTACATTTGTGAGCCCTGAGGGGCCCCTACTGGTCTGGGGCCCCAAGCAGTTGGGGTACACACACACACACACACACACACACACACACACACACCGAGTCCAGAATAAACATTCAGGAGAATGATGTTTAACTCAAAACAAGATATACAATGAAAAACAAGTGTTTTGGGGAAATTCATATGCTGTCAATATCAACCTGTTGCACTGACAGAGTATGAGGTTTTTGTTTTTCAACATCGGTTTTCCTTTTATTCCAGGATTCAGCCCAAATCAATTGTATATATACAATACAATACAATATATAATTGTATTGTTTAAAAATGATTGTATATGTATAATGGCTGAATAAAATACTCATACATACATGATCAGTTTACCAGCGTGCGTGTGTTCGGAGAGGAGAGCGGCAGATTATAAATTCACCGTACTCTGCAACATGATGATGAATCAGTTTATGGACGCCATCTTGTAATACTCTTAGTTTACCAGCAGATGGCGCCTGTGCTACTTGTAAACCCAGGCAGTAAAGTGTATGTGAAGTTGTTAATCTGTCTAAACAGCTAATTTCTTCCAGTGGTGTTTGTTGAACTCGAATATAAGATAAAATAAGATAATCCTTTATTTATCCCACAACGGGGAAATTTACAGTGTTACAGCAGCAAAGAGCAAAGATTGCAAACAAAAAGTGAACACAGTACAATTTAAATATAAAAAGAAAAAATTAAGAATGTACAAAAAAATAGATACTAAAAAATAGATTTAAAAGATAAAAAATAGATCAGCTATTTGACAAAAGTGTAGTCTGTAATGTTCAGTGTAACACAGACACAGCACAGTGGTTTGATAAACATAATATAACATTAATATAACATTATTATTGCACAAAGTCAGAGTGAATTTTTCGGTTGTGTGTGTGTTTTGTGATCTACTGGGAGCAGGCTTGGTTAAACAGTCTGACTGCAGCAGGAAGGAAGGACCTGCGGTATCTCTCCTTCTGACACCGCGGGTGGCGAAGCCTGCCGCTGAAGGAGCTGCCCAGAGCTGTTACAGTTCCATGCAGGGGGTGGGAAACGTTCTCCATCAGGGTTGATAGCTTTGCCATCATCCTTCTGTCTCCCACCACCTCAACAGGGTCCAGGGGGCAGCCCAGGACAGAGCTGGCCTTCTTCACCAGTTTGTTTAGTCTGTTCCTGTCTGCAGCATTAGTGCTGCTGCTCCAGCAGACCACTCCGTACAGGATGGCTGATGCCACCACAGAGTCATAAAAAGTCCTCAGGAGTGCTCCCTGCACACCGAAGGACCTGAGTCTCCTCAGCAAATGAAGTCTGCTCTGGCCTTTCTTGTAGAGAGCTTGTGTGTTATTAGTCCAGTCCAGCTTATTGTTCAGGTGAACACCCAGGTACTTACTGTATAAGAGTCCACTATGTCAATGTCCTTTCCCTGGATGTTCACCGGTGTGGGAGAAGTGGGTCTGCGCCTGCGGAAGTCCACCACCAGCTCTTTGGTTTTACCCGCGTTGATCTGGAGGCAGTTCCGCTGGCACCAGTCCACAAAGTCCAGGTTGAGTTCTCTGTACTCCCCCTCGTCCCCATCAGTGATGAGGCCGACAATGGCAGAGTCATCAGAGAACTTCTGCAGGTGACAGTTAGGTGTCTTATGGGAGAAGTCTGCAGTGTACAGGGTGAAAAGGAAGGGAGCCAAGACGGCCCCCTGTGGGGCCCCTGTGCAGCAGATGACCCGGTCAGACACACAGTCCCGTGTCCTCACAAACTGTGGCCGGTTGGTCAGATAGTCCAGGAGCCAGGATGTGAGGTGCAGGTCGACTCCTGTGTGTTCCAGCTTGTCCCTCAGAAGCATGGGCTGTATGGTGTTGAAAGCACTGGAGAAATCATAGAACATGATCCTCACAGTGCTCCCAGCCCTCTCCAGGTCTGAGAGAGATGTCTGCGTGAGGTAGATGACAGCATCATCCACCCCGATGCCTGGCCGATAGGCGAACTGCAGTGGGTCCATTGATGAGCTCACCAGGGGGCGCAGATGGTGAAGGACCAACCTCTCCAAGGTCTTCATCAGGTGTGACGTCAGTGCCACTGGCCTGTCGTGGTTGAAGTCCTTGGGGCGGGATATCTTTGGCACCGGTACCACGCAGGATGTCTTCCAGAGCTCTGGTACTCTCCCCAGTTTCAGGCTCAAGTTGAACATGTGCTCCATAACCCCACAGAGCTGGTCTGCACAGGATTTGAGGAGCCTGGAGCTGATGCCGTCCGGACCAACTGCCTTTCTGACCTTCAGCTTCCTCAGTTCTCTGTTCACCTGGGCTGTTGTGAGTGACAGGCTGGAGCAGGGGGGCTGTGTGCTGGAAGGTGTGGGGGTGGTGATGGGGTTGATGATGGGGGAGCAGAGAGTGATGTGCAGGGGGGTGAGGTGGGGGTTGTGCAGTCAGCAGCGGGGGCAGACGGTGGTCGTTGCAGCAGAGTGGAATGGGTAGGGGGAGGGGTGGATGGCTGTTCAAATCTGTTAAAGAAAGTGTTCAGGTCATTCACCCACTCCTGATCCCTAACCAGTTCAGTGTTGGAGTCCTTGTGACCTGAAATGGTTTTCAGGCCTTTCCAGACTCCGCTGACATTCTTCTGCTGCAGCTGTTCCTCCATCTTCCTCCTGTAGATGCGTTTCCCCTCCCTGATCTTCCTCTTCAGCTCTCTCTGCACAGTCTTCATCTCCTCCTTGTCTCCTGACCTAAAAGCCCTCTTTTTGTCCTTGAGGAGGACCTTTATTTCAGGAGTAATCCACGGTTTGCTGTTGGCAAAACAACGTACAGTCCTGGTGGGTACGGTGTGATCCACACAGAAATTAATATAGTCTGTAATGCAGTGTGTGAGACTGTCAATGTTCTCCCCATGGTCATCACAGAACACTTCCCACGCAGTTGTCTCAAAACAGTCCTTAAGAGCCTCTTCCGTCTCATCGGACCATCTTTTAACAGTGCGGGTGACAGCTGGTTGTCTGTGTACCAGAGCTTTGTACACAGGCAGGAGGTACACCAGGTTGTGATCTGATCTTCCAAGGGGAGGGAGAGGAGATGAGGTGTATGCCTCCTTGGTGTTGGCATAGAAAAGGTCCAGTATTTTATTGTCTCTGGTGTGGCAGGTGACATATTGTGTGAAGGTGGGCAGGGTAGAGGAAGGAGAGGTATGATTAAAGTCCCCAGTAATAAGGAAGAGGGCCTGTGGGTGCTGTGTCTGCAGCCTGTTTGTTAATGAGTGCAGGACATCACACGCCGAGCTGGCATTAGCAGAGGGGGGAACATACGCAGCTATCGCTATAACATGCGAGAATTCCCGCGGCAGATAGTAAGGTCTCATGCTAACAGCTAGCAGTTCAATGTCCTTACTGCAGTGTTGTTCTTTGATAGTGATGTGCCCCGGATTACACCATCTATTGTTCACAAACACCGCCAGCCCTCCTCCCTTCCTCCTACCGCTCTCCTTTGTCCTGTCAGCCCACATCAGCTGAAAACCATCCAGCTTAGCATTTGAGTCCGGTGTTAGCTCCGTTAGCCAGGTCTCCGTGAACAGCATTAGGCTACATTCCCCATATTCCCTCTGATGCCGGGTTAGCACCGCTAGCTCGTCCATCTTATTGGGAAGAGATCTTACATTCCCGGTGATGACCGAGGGAAGGACGGGTTTGAAACGTCTCCTCTTGTTCACTTTACCCCGGCGTGGCAACCCCGTCTCCGTCTCCGTCTCCTCAGCTCGCGGGGAACATCGGGTCTTTCGCCGGTTAGCTTCGCAGTGCTACGGAGGGCTAACAGCTGATCGCAGGTGTAAACAATAGAGCCACTGCTACACGAGACCTCCGCGGTCCAAGATGTAAACAGTAGGTTGAAAAAACAGAAATACCAGTGCAAACTCAACAAGAGTTGTGTCCATCTTGTGGTAGTGGATTATGGAAGTAATAAACAAAAATAAGCTAGAAAAAAGTAAGAAAAAATAAGGAAAAAACCCTGGAGCTGCTGTAACATGCGACCACTCGTGCGGCGCTCGTACGCCGCTGCTACTATTCAATATAGAATATTTCTGCCAAATAACTTACTCTAATAATTATAAGGAATATATTATGTTAGAAATGAGTGTTAGTTTTCTATTTAATCTTTGTGCTGGATGTGAACATTGTTATTCATGTCATGTTTGTGACCCTGTATAAACCAGCTCTCTCAGAACGCTCCGTTTTGGTGTGTGTGTCTCTTTAAATGCAATGAGCCCCCTGAGTTTTCCAGGTAGACATCACTCCTCTGTAGAGAGAATAAAAATGGAGGACCTGCGCAAAAGTTTTGCTCTAGGCTGGGGGTGGAGTCCATGGGTGGAGATACCAGGGGGGGAGGGGAGGGTAATTTTTTAAACCAGAATCCCACTGTGTCATCACAAGGAGAGCACATTTGAAACAGAGCATTTTTCTCTCTGTTGTAAGACTTATGCAGACCTCAAACAAAGGACTGGATGGGTTTATCAGGTTACCCAAATATATGTTCAGAAACACTAAAAGTGGATTTTTAATAATGTGTCCCCTTCAAGATTTTAAAAATCGTTTAGTGTGATAGGCTTTAGCAGAATTAGGACGCTTATGATCTGACGAGGCTTAAATTTCTAGCGCCGTCCTCCCGATAGTTTAGAACTGAAGAAGGTGAAACCACTGAAACAAACAACTTCAAGACGATTTCTTGGTGTGCACACTGTTCATTTATTGGTTTGAAGCTTAAACACAGCTTGAGCAAACAGGAGCATCTTAATATATAATTTTCAGGTCACAGCAAATAAAATTTCACATGAACAATGAGGACTTTAAATATCCAAAGTGAAGCACATTCTTATAAAATCCATTAATTATAAAAACTGAAAATACAGCATTGAAAAAACACAACAGAAGCAAAATACATGATAATCACAATTCACACATTTCTTCATTAAGTATTCACCATGACGACCGTGTTTTACAGAGGACGTCACACCTACCAGGAGCTAGGGTGTAAGATTTAAAGGTCACATATTCTCCTCCTCTTCTTCAGTTTAAAAAAGTCTCAGAGCTTCCAAAAACATGTGTGAAGTTTCTTGTTCTAAATCCACTCTGGATGCAAGGGGCTACTGCCCTTTGTGATGTCATGAAGGGAACTCCGTCCTGAATTAGTAAGTCGTTCCCGACTCTCTCTCTCTCTCTCTCTCTCTCTCCTGTTTCTAACTCTATCCACTGTTTCTAACTCTATCCACTGTCCTATCTCTAAATAAACGCATAAAAGCCCAAAAATAAAAAATAATTAAGAAAATAATTAAAATAAACCTTCCTTTAATTTATTTCAAATAGTTTTGAATGACAGGAAATTAGTTTTTAGTTAGTTTTTATACTTGGCCCCCTCCTGTTTTTCATTCTTCTTCAGGATTCTTTTGCTCTTTATTACCACATGAAAGCAAAACACCTTCGTAGAAATTAGTTGTTTTTTTTTGCTTGGACAAAATTGTTCCCCCTAAATTTGCCTCCCTGTCTTTATTGCGTTGGCTCTTGCAGGTTTCTGAGAAACTCCTTTATTTCTCTGTCTTTCTTCTCCTCCAGGATTCCGATGCTTTTCTTACGGAAGTAGGATTTTTTTGGTATTGCTGCTGCCTTCATGTGATACTGTATCGACCTGTGGTAGTCGTTTCGATCACAGACTAAGTAATTTGCATATATGTTGTAAAGCATCTGTTTGTCTTCAGGTTCTGCTGGTTCATTTTTGAGCAGTTTCTGAAATATCTGCTCAGCTTTGGCCTTGCTGTGATGTGACTTTGCATAGATAGTTGCGAGGTCTGTTTCCTTTTTGAGTGAAGAGTGAGGGTAAAGAGAGAGCAGCTCCTCGTGGAGAGCGATTGCTCTGTCCATCATGCTTTGTTCTGGATCAGGGTAATTTCTGCTTTTATAAACGATCCTCGATCTGTAGAGGAACGCAACACATCTCTTCAGATAATGCACATCTGGATGTTCTTTCAGAACTTTCTCTGCCAAATCAATGGCGTCATCAACAGATATGTGGTCTACGTAAAGGTTTAGTAAGGCCCACATGCCACTGCCACTGCAGCACAGAGTGCTCACATTTCCAGCCAACTCACAGACTTCATCTCGAATGTTTTCTCCTTCATTAGCCCGTTGTTCAAGGTAGAGCGCAGCGAGGTGCAAGTTCTCTGGATCCCGTTCCTTGGCTTGTCTCATTTTCTCCAACAGGTCAGGGTCCAGCCTTGTGTCACTGAAGTTTTGGGCGTTCTTTAACCATATGACATAGCTGGTGTTCCACTCCACCATGTCCGGCTGCATCCTGGCAGCTTTCTCAAAGTAATCAACAACCAGCTTCTTATCCTCTCCTAAGAACATCAGGGTCCAGGCCTTTTCAGCGTAGATCTCTGCATGGAGGTCGTCCTGGGATGGAGATGGGTATTTTTCCATCAGGGTATCAACCTTTGACAGGTAAGCCTGACTCTCCTCTAGATCTCCCATGTGGTGATGCAGCCAGGCCAGGTTCCCGTAGTTCACCACTAACCAAGGACCCTCATCTGCATCTCTCAGCTTGTTGAGGGTCTCTGCAGCCTTCTGGAACAAACTCTTAGCCTCTTCATTTAACCCCAGTTTATACTGAATGAACCCCCACAGGTTGTAACTGTGGCCCAGCCATTTATTTCCCTCCTCTGTGCTGAAGTCCTCCATCTTGTCTGTGAGACGTAAAAGTTTCGGCCTGCTGCGGTCCAGGTCCCAGGTGAAGTGGCACTGCAGGGACTCCAGTGTGGTTTGACTCTGAGCAGCACTGATGGAGAATAAAAAAACAAACATTTAAACACATCAGCAGCTAGTTTTTTTTGCTTTGAAGTGTGCTATGTTTGGATGTTTACTGTTCATCTCCCATGAAGAAAAGATGTTTTAAAGGAGCAATATGTAACTCAGACACCTAGTGTTTAAAATGAGTACTGCAGTTAAAATTCTACACATTGTATGGTCACAAATTAGACGACACTTTGGGTGGCTTTCCCTCTCTAAAGCAATGCTCATCTGTAATAATCACCTTTTTATACCAGCTATGATTGACCCACGATTTACATCTTTGGAGAGGAATGGCCTGCGCTGTCTGGGTGACTTGTACATTAATGATGTTTTTGCCAGTTTCGAACAATTACGTTCTGCATTCAATTTAAATAGCTCCGACTTTTTTTGATATTTTCAGCTCCGTGATTTTGCTAGGACCCACTCACCGGCATTCCCTCAAGTTCCAAACCCCAGTGGCATTGATCTGGCACTCAAGGCAAGAGTCTTGCCCAAAGGTCAGGTTTCCTACCTTTATGACCTCCTGTTCACAACTAACGAGTCTGCGGTAAATAAGATCAAGGCTGATTGGGAAATCGAATTACAAACCAACCTTTCTGAGGATTTCTGGAAAAAGGCTCTTGGGGCTGTTAATTCATCTAACACTAACACCTCCAGTCTGGTTAAGAAGGCTCATCAACGCCTCTTTTTCCTGAGGACACTGAAGAGACACCACCTGTCTTCAGCTGTACTGATGAACTTCTACCGCTGTGTGATCGAGAGCATCCTGACCAGTAGTGTCACAGTCTGGTACGGAAACTGCTCTGTCACAGACCGTAAGGCGCTACAGCGGGTGGTAAAAACCGCCCAGCGTATCACAAGGTGTCCACTTCCTGCCATTGAGGAAGTCCAAAGAAAACGCTGTCTGCGGCGAGCTCACAGCATCCTTAAAGACTCCTCCCACCCTGCCCACAGTCTGTTTACCCTCCTGCCCTCCGGTAGGCGCTTCAGAAGCCTCCGGACCAGAACCAGCAGACTGATCATTCAGTCTATGGCGCTGCGCGAGTTTCGACTAGCAGTAGTGGTCTGTCTTTATTCGTCTGTTTTCTAATGTCGTCAGTGTATAATCGACCAGAAACAACCTGATTTATATTTCACTGCTCGTCCCGGACCAGGTATGATCACTGGCAAATTTCTTGAAGTATGTGCATATCAGTTATGTGATGTTTTTACAGATCTTTTCAACTTGTCACTTCTGACCAATCATGTTCAGGGCCTGCTTGACCCGATGCAATTTGCATATCAGGCAAACAGAAGTGTGGATGATGCCACTATTACTCTATTTAACTATTTATATAAACATCTTGAGGGTACAAAAACACATGCGAGGCTTTTATTTGTAGATTTCTCCTCAGCTTTTAATACAATCCAACCCCACATTTTAGCAAAGAAACTGCTGTCCCATTTTAACCTTGATGCTGGGTTGGTGAAATGGATCTTGGACTTTTTAACTTGCAGGCCTCAGGCAGTCAGGGCGAATGGTGCCCTATCCGAGAAGCGGCTGTCATCCACAGGCTCACCACAGGGGTGTGTCCTGTCCCCTTTATTGTATATTTTATATACAAACGACTGTAGGAGCACCTATGACAACAGGCATCTCCTGAAGTTTGCGGACAATACTGTTCTAATCAGTCTGCTCCAGGATGGAGAGGTCTTTGTGGAGTGGTGCGACCACCACTTCTTAAAGATCAATGTCAAAAAAACAAAAGAGATGGTCATTGATTTTCAGAAAATCTCCCACTCAACCTTCCCGCCTATGATCAAAGGTACACCTGTGGAGAATGTTGAGTGTTACAAGTACCTGGGCACTGTGATTGACAAAAACTTAAATCATGACAAGAACACAGATGCAATCTGCAAAAAGGGCCTTCAGAGACTCTACTTTCTGCGCAGAATGAACACTTTTAATGTGGACAAGACACTGATGGTTTTATTCTACCGATCTTTTATAGAGTCAATTTTAACCTTTTGTTTTATCTCATGGTATGGTAACCGTCTTTCCAGTATTGTCAATACAGCCAGTAAAATAATCATTTCAGAACAATTCATTGTCAGAAATCTGGAACAGACAAGTTGTTAGGAAAGCAAAGTCTATCTTGTCCAGCTCTGACCATCCTCTCTTACAGGTACAGGCTGCCCAGGGCTAAGGCAAACAGATTTAAATTTCTCACCCACACCCGATCCAGTGAACACATCACCCCTGTCCTACATATCTCCACTAGGTCCCTGCTCCTTACACATAAAGCCCTAGACCACCAGGCCCCCTCCTACCTCACAGCTCCCCTTCACCCTCACACTCCTGTACGCAGCCTCCATTCTTTAAAAGCCAACCTCCTGTCTCCCCCACTTAGAACCAAGCGACGAACCCGGGGGGACAGAGCCATAGCTGCCCCCTCCCTCTGGAAACTCACTCCCTACACACATTCAACACTGCACTGACCCTTCTACATTCAAATCACTGATCAAAACTCACCTCTCCAAACAAGTTTTTAATCTATGATTGTGATGTGTGTTCTGTTTATCTGTAGCTGCACCTTTATGTTGTTTTATTTATGATTTGTGTGTAATGTTGTAATGTCTCTTAGTCTGTCCTTACTGTTCTGATCCTTCTGTCTTTTTAACAAATGTACAGTGTCTTGAAATTGAAACTTATAAATAAAATGTATTATTATTATTTTACCCCAGACAAACAAAAAGTCACAAAAGCAACAAAGTGAGAAAAGTAAACGTATGAAACACTAAAATAATGAAGCTAAAGGGGAAGAAAAAGACAAATAGGAAAGAGTTTGGAATTAATAAATAAGAAACATGTAAACATTTGTACGCAAGTCAGATACTCACCTCATCTTTCTGCTGTTTCTTCCTCTCAGATGTTTCCTCTTGATGTTGCTCTGTGGTTACAGTCGCTCCAGCTTCAGCTCTCTGGTGTGGATGATGTGATGATGTGCAGTAGCAGCTTTAAATGTCCGTGATAGAGGCGTGGCACTTTCCTTATCAGCAGGATGCAGTTTCATTTCTTAAGAATTTAAACTCAAAGCCTCAATATGTTGCAGGGCTCTCAAGTGTGAGTGTGTGTGTGTGTGTGTGTGTGTGTGTGTGTTTGTGTGATTATGGTTAGTGTTGTTTATTGTAGGTGTTAGTGGCAGGTTTTGAGGCCTTCAGCACAGGGGTTGGTGGCTCTCATTTGAAACACTGTGGTTCCAGGCCAGCCATTTTGACTGTCATGATTGGCGAAAGTGTTCCATTCAGTGCCAAGCTGTTTCTTGTTTTGGTCTTGTTTAGGCCGACCATGGAGAAAACCCTCTCTGCATCTGCATTTGAGTGTGGGAGCATTAAAACTAATGCTGCTATCTTAGATAGCCTCCCAAACTGGCTCAAACCGGTCACCTTTGAAATAAAGGAACCAACTATTAATCAAATGTTTTGCTTTTATTATGTCAATTAATTATGTGTATGTCAGGTGGTGCCAAATATTTCTTACCTTGCTCTTGGCAGAGGACATGCTCCCCCAAAACTCCTCAACATTAAAGGTGGTGGGATCTTGGGGCATGGGGATCTCCATGAGTTGATACTCCAGGAACTCCTCACTCACCTTGTCCTGTTCCTGTGGCCCATGGAAAGGAAGTAGTTCCTGAAATCTAAAAAGAGCACCTTGTGTAAAGAACTGATTAAGATACCATGCTGAGGCTACTGGCAGGTGGAGGTGTGTGGGAGAATGCCAGACAATCCTGCTAATGGCCTTTCATGCTGAGAGACATTAGGGTGTGGTGTGAGCAGTGCAAAGCCTGTCAGACTCGCAGGTCCCCGGATCTCTGGTTGACCGCCCTCTGCAACGGGTGGCCGCAGATATTCTGGAACTGCCTGTGACATCTCGGGGGAATAGGTGCGTGCTGGTTGTGGAGGATTATTTTACTAAGTTTGTTAATGTGTACGCCCTTCCAAACCAGACTGCTCACACGGTTGCTCACTGTCTTTTTGAGGATTGTGTTTTGGTGCATGGAGTCCCTGAGGTCCTGCACACCGACCAAGGCCGCCAGTTTGAGGCGGACGTGATTCAGGGTCTCTGTCAGATGTTGGGGATCAAGAAAACGCGCACCATGGCATACAATCCGAAGTCGGACGGAATGGTGGAACGCCATAATCGTACTCTGATTGACCAGCTTGCTAAGATGTTGCTCTCTCGTGGGGGCAAATGGGACAGTTATATAAAACAGGTCGCCTTTCCATACGTGGTATGCGTGGTCGGGAGGCGCGTGTCCCTGCTGATGTGCTTGTGCCTGGTGTTGTTTCAGACTCTCGGGGGGCTGGATCTCTGCCATGGTATGTGTCATCCATGGTGGATGGACTGAAGGCTGCTTTCTCAGTCGCCAGGCTCAATGCTGCAGAGGCTCATGAGAGAAAAAAACTGTATTATGACGCTGATGTTTGCCACCGTGCCTATGAGGCGGGAGAGATGGTGTGGTTGAATAATCCCACTGAGAGCCGCACGAAGCTGGCGCCACATTGGAAGGGCCCATACCGGGTCATGGAGGCGTTGGCGTCTGGAAGTGAGGCTGCACTGACTTACCGCATCAGCAACCCTCTGGACTCTCTGGAGAGGCCTCAGGTGGTTCACCATGACAGGCTGAAACGTTATACTTTGCCAGTGCCTACAGGGACTGTTGGTGGCTCCCCTCCTACCCTTAAAGTATCTCCTCTTTTGGGGGTTTCGCCACTCCCGTTGTCGCCGCAAATGGTTGAGCAACAATTGGCTGGGGGTGTGGACATGAGTCTGTATGGGGAGTTTTCAGGGCCTGAACTAGTGCAGTCACGCAGGGGGCGTGTCCTGCGACCACCTTCACGTCTTCAGGATTTTGTGAGGTTCTGAGTTTGATGCTTGGTGTTTGTTTCCCTCTTTCTGGGATGTTTTTTTTTTCATGTGTTTTTGCTGATCATGTTAAGTACATTTGGGTGACAACTGTGATACAGAGGGTTTTTTTCATGCTCAGGTTAAATTCTGCTAGGGGACTGTTTTGAGAGGTTTCCTGTTGTCTCATGGGTGCCTGTGCCAATGTTTTATGTGAAACGGGGACGTTTCAAGTTGAGGGGAGGACGTATGTAACAGATTGTTGTGTTTGTTATATGTACTGTATATCTCATTCGCTTTTAGAGTGAGGTGTCCCTAAAGGGTTACCGTAGCTGCCGTAAAGCAGTTGTTGTTGTTGTTATCCTGTTACACCGGTACACAGGTGTGTGTGTGTAATAAAGTGGAAGCCGTGGATAAAGAAGCTCCCCGCCTATGTGCCGTTTATTGTTTAAGTGTATCCAGTCCAACGAACCCAGAAAGCTCGGTTACAGAGGTAAGAGAAAAGCTTTGTGAATACGGGTCCTGATCTAGGACTAAAAAACAGGTGTCAGAATAGCTGCTGAAATTAGCAAGAATTCAACTGGCTGGCTAGTTCGCACACTCTGGTCAAACTGTTAGCTAATATTACTGATTACCAGCTGACTGGACACAATATTCCCCAACATACAGAAATCAAATGATGAGATGACTTACTGTAATAATATGATATGGTCCTCTTCTCCATAGACTGTAAATATAACGGTCCTGTCCTACGTCGATCAGTCTGTACTTCAGCGAGCGTCTGAATCAAAGTGCGAGCGTCTTCTTTGTAACCAGAATGTAGCGTTGTTGTAGCAGGAATATCTAAATCTTACCCGGATACAGCAATGCTATTTATTGATTGGCTGTTGGGGTAGCTATATATTTTTTTTTTTTTTTTGATTAGCTGGTGCGTGGCAAGCTCCTTCTGATCTCTATGGGAAACCCCCTTGATTCCTATCTGTTCCATTGTTAAAAAAAATAGCGGCGCAACTTGGTGGGCGTTATCCTGGTAATTTATGTGTGAGAAATACAAGGTGTGGCGTGTGAGCGTGTGAACAAGTTGAAATGTGTGTCTCTCACTCCCAATGCGTGAGACTTGAGAGCATTGATGTTGTCAGTTTTGGTTTGCTTTGGCGCCATCTGGAGGTCTCTGAGTGCAACTGCAGTGTCATAAAAACGGTCACGCCTCCCCCTCTGACACCACGTGCATTTGTTGACAAACAACGGGTGAGGAAGCCGGCAGAGACGCTGTGAGAAGATGAGCAACCACGCAGACTCAAAAGGTACAGTAATATTACCAGATTTTGATGGAGCCTGAGTGTCTGCAGCCCGTTGTCCAGTTTGTTTATTCAACTGTTACCATGACAACTATAGGTCGTGGGTAAATGGCTACATAGATCGGTTTGTAAGGTTACAAACTTTTTGGAGACAAAAGTAAAGCTGCTAAACGTGAGACAATGATGACGTCACCGGTAATGATGCAGCTCAATCTGTAATAAATGATGTCTGCAGGGATGTTCATTCTGCCGTATTACAGACTTGTTAGGCAGTAGTATAACCAGTTTGCAACCCTATGGAGAAAGTTACGTTATATAACGGTCTGTTTGTGCATTGCTGATGTAACCCCGTGTGTTCTGGCTCTGTATTTACAGACAAATTAACAGAAACCGATGAATTGTGTTGTGAGCCGGGATCAAACATCTCCCCTGATAAAAGAAAAAACGCGTGATTTAGGAGAGACTACGGGGTTTCCTATTGCGCGAGATGCTAGCTTAACATTCAGTACATTAGCCATTAACATTCACAACTAATGAATAACTTTATGAATATTATTCAAAACTCCGCAGAACTGATACGGGATGAGTCGAATATGATCAGTAACTGAAAACCACAGTTTGATTTCATCTAAACAACTTAAAAAAATACTTTAAAATGTGTTTATCGACGGAGCGTGAATCATCATTAACCTACCTCCGACCAAGCTGTCAACGGCTCTGACCACATTCCTCCGTCATCACACACACTGTGGCAATTCTAGAGTCTCTTGGGGATTATTCCTCTTCATTTTACTTTGTTGACTTTCAGAAACTCATTTTGGTTTTCAAAGCAATAATGGATGTGACACTTAGCAGGGCAACAACAGTGAGTGCTGTCAGATGGGGCCCCCTTAGGGAGGTTTCCTACTGTCATTTTGGGCCACTGCTTTGGTTTACATTTGTGAGCCCTGAGGGGCCCCTACTGGTCTGGGGCCCCAAGCAGTTGGGGTACACACACACACACACACACACACACACACACACACACACACACACACACACACACCGAGTCCAGAATAAACATTCAGGAGAATAATGTATAACTCAAAACAAGATATACAATGAAAAACAAGTGTTTTGGGGAAATTCATATGCTGTCAATATCAACCTGTTGCACTGACAGAGTATGAGGTTTTTGTTTTTCAACATCGGTTTTCCTTTTATTCCAGGATTCAGCCCAAATCAATTGTATATATACAATACAATACAATATATAATTGTATTGTTTAAAAATGATTGTAGATGTATAATGGCTGAATAAAATACTCATACATACATGATCAGTTTACCAGCGTGCGTGTGCTCGGAGAGCAGAGCGGCAGATTATAAATTCACCGTACTCTGCAACATGATGATGAATCAGTTTATGGATGCCGTCTTGTAATACTCTTAGTTTACCAGCAGATGGAGCCTGTGCTACTTGTAAACCCAGGCAGGAAAGTGTATGTGAAGTTGTTAATCTGTCTAAAGAGCTAATTTCTTCCAGTTGTGTTTGTTGAACTCGAATATTTCTGCCAAATTACTTACTCTAATAATTATAAGAAATATATTATGTTAGAAATTAGTGTTTGTTTTCTAACCAGAATCCCACTGTGACATCACAAGGGGAGCACATTTGAAACGCAGCATTTTTCTCTGTGTTGTAAGACTTATGTAGAACTCAAACAAAGGACTGGATGGGTTTATTTCACATTTTGTGGGTCAGTAGACACTCAGGTTACCCAGATATATGTTCAAAAACATTGTACAAAAAAAGTGGATTTTTAATAATATGTCCCCTTCAGGATTTTTAAAATAATTTAGTGTGATAGGCTTTAGCAGAATTAGGACACTTATGATCCAACGAGGCTTGAATTTCTAGCTCCGTCCTCCCGATAGTTTAGAACTGAAGAAGGTCAAACCACTGAAACAAACAACTTCAAGACGATTTCTTGGTGTGCACACTGTTCATTTATTGGTATGAAGCTTAAACACAGCTTGAGCAAACAGGAGCATCTTAATATATAATTTTCAGGTCACAGCAAATAAATTTTCACATGAACAATGAGGACTTTAAATATCCAAAGCGAAGCACATTCTTATAAAATCCATTAATTCTAAACACTGAAAATACAGCATTGAAAAAACACAACAGAAGCAAAATACATGATAATCACAATTCACACATTTCTTCATTAAGTATTCACCATGACGACCGTGTTTTACAGAGGACGTCACACCTACCAGGAGCTAGGGTGTAAGAATAAAAGGTCACATATCCTCCTCCTCTTCTTCAGTTTAAATGAGTCTCAGAGCTCCTCAAAACATGTGTGTGAAGTTTCTTGTTCTAAATCCACTCTGATCCTGTATTTGATCATGCCTATAAACCCCTCTATTTCAGCCCTGCTCAGAACAGGCTGTTTCTGTGTCTGTACCTTTAAATATGTAAATGAGTTGTGTCTGACCACGCCACCTCTCTGGAAGGGCTTGGGTGTACTCGGTCTTTCTCGCTCCATGTCCTATTGTTTACGGTGAGAAGGCAGAGTCAGAGGGCAGAACAAACACCTAGCTGTGGGAGTGTCACCCACCTGGGGGAGGGGCTACTGCCCTTTGTGATGTCATGAAGGGAACTCCGTCCTGAATTAGTAAGTCGTTCCCAACTCTCTCTCTGTCTCTCTCTCTCCTCTGTTTCTAACTCTATCCACTATCCTATCTCAAAATAAATGAATAAAAGCCCCAAAATAAAAATAATTAAGAAAATATTAAAAATAAACCTTCCTTTACTTTATTTCAAATAGTTTTGAATGGGAAAAAATTTGTTTTTAGTTAGTTTTTATCCTTATTTTATCCTTGGCAGAATTGGCCCCCCTCCTGTTTTTTCATTCTTCTTCTGTTGCTGTTTATTACCACGTGAAAGCAAAACACCTTTGTAGAAATTAGTTGGGTTTTTTTTGCTTGGACAAAATTGTTCCCCCTAAATTTGCCTCCCTATCTTTACTGTCTTGGCTCTTGCAGGTTTCTGAGAAACTCCTTTATTTCTCTGCACATTATGCCTGTGTATTTATTCTTCTCCAGGATTCTGATGCTGTTCTCACGGTTGAAGGATATTTCTGGTATTGCTGCTGCCTTCATGTGATACTGTGTCGACCCGTGGGAGTCATTTTGATTAAAGTATAAATGATTTGCATATTTGTTGTAAAGCATCTGTTTGTCTGAAGGTTCTGCAGGTTCATTTTTGAGCAGTTTCTGAAATATCTGCTCAGCTTTGGCCTTGCTGTGATGTGACTTTGCATAGATAGTTGCGAGGTCTGTTTCCTTTTTGAGTGAAGAATGAGGGTAAAGAGAGAGCAGCTCCTCGTGGAGAGCGATTGCTCTGTCCATCATGCTTTGTTCTGGATCAGGGTAATTTCTGCTTTTATAAACGATCCTCCATCTGTAGCAGAGCGCAACTAATTTCTTGAGATAACACACATCTGGATGTTCTTTCAGAACTTTCTCTGCCAAATCAATGGCCTCATCAACTGATATGTATTTTATGTAAAGGTTTAGTAAGGCCCACATGCCACTGCCACTGCAGCACAGAGTGCTCACATTTCCAGCCAACTCACGGACTTCATCCCGAATGTTTTCTCCTTCATTAGCCCGTTGTTCAAGGTAGAGCGCAGCGAGGTACAAGTTCTCTGGATCCCGTTCCTTGGCTTGTCTCATTTTCTCCAACAGGTCAGGGTCAAGCCTTGGGTCACTGAAGTTTTGGGCCTTCTTTAACCATATGACATAGCTGGTGTTCCAATCCACCATGTCCGGCTGCATCCTGGCAGCTTTCTCGTAGTAATCAACAACCAGCTTCTTATCCTCTCCTAAGAACATCAGGGTCCAGGCCTTTTCAGCGTAGATCTCTGGATGGAGGTCGTCCTGGGATGGAGATGGGTATTTTTTCATCAGGGCATCAACCTTTGACAGGTAAGCCTGACTCTCCTCTTGATCTCCCAGGTGGTGGTGCAGCCAGGCCAGGTTCCCGTAGTTCACCACTAACCAAGGACCCTCATCTGCATCTCTCAGCTTGTTGAGGGTCTCTGCAGCCTTCTGGAACAAACTCTTAGCCTCTTCATTTAACCCCAGCTTATACTGAATGATCCCCCACAGGTTGTAATTGTGGCCCAGCTTTCTATTTCCCTTCTCTGTGCTGAAGTCCTCCATCTTGTGCGTGAGGCGTAACAGTTTCGGCTTGCTGCGGTCCAGGTCCCAGGTGAAGTGGCACTGCAGGGACTCCAGTGTGGTTTGACTCTGAGCAGCACTGATGGAGAATCAAAAATCAAACATTTAAACACATCAGCAGCTAGTTTGGATATGCTTTGAAGTGTGCTATGGAAGCGGGTCTATATCTTACAACTTATCAATAACGACACACACCATCCCAGCCACTGCCTGTTCATCCTGCTGATATCTAGCAGCGCACATGTATGTTCTGCTACTTGATGACTGTATTTATGTTTGCAGTTTCTCCTCTACTCTTCAAATCCGATGTACACAGCAACGCAGAAGCTTCGTTTGTCAACCTGAGCTGTCAATCGTGCCTTTATTCCCCTTTTTGTATCGTCAGCTAACTAAGTAAACTTCTCAGATAAATGAAAAACAGACTAAATTCTTTGACATTACTGCATGGGCTCAGGAACAGTTTCCTGTTTCAGGAGACATCACATCTCTGGATTCACAAAGGTTAGCTGAAACTTTTGTTTTTGTCTTTTATTATCGCTGTTGCATGGGAACTGATGGTTCTTTTAACCAATCAGTGGACGGCGGTGTGTCTTGATTCTACCTTATCGGTACGCTTGGCACCCCAACAGAAGGGTACCAAAAAGTAGGATGTTACAGATCGGTTATTTGGTACTGTTCCCAACTTTTGATGGTGGAAAAGACAACAAATGATGATGGTGGAAATAGAGCAATAAACTGCCATACCTGCAATCGTGACTCGTCACCTTGCAGTGAAAATATTTGGAGCGTAAAATAAGACCAAGGAGAGCCTGGCTAAATCCTTTGGGGGGACAGGCCTACTGCAGAGTGGTATTAATGACCCTGTCCCAACTTTTTTTTTAAATGTGTTACTAGCATAAAATATTAAATGGTCATAGTTTTCCAAAAAACATTCAATGTCTCAGCTTCAACAGTTGACATGTTGTCTTTGTGCTATTTTTAATTAATTAGTCTTTATCTTTACATTTTACACAATGTCCCAACTTCTATTGAACGTGTGGGGTTCTTTGTTGTTAACATGTACTTCTTCTTAAAATGTATTCTTCCTTTATAAAGTAATTTACGTATATATACTTTATGTTTTTATTGCCTGAAGGACCAGCAATTGAAAAGTTAATGTGCAACCTGATTGTGTGCAATTAAATTTATGAACCTTGAACCTTCTTACTGCTGCAGCTGATACCTTACTTCCTTGTACCTTTAGTATGTTTTCATAAAACAGCAGAGTATTTATATTCTGTGGTAATCCTTATTTTACTGAAGGTAAATATACAATTATAATTCCACCTCTTCAAAAATAAACAAAAAAACAATCAGTCATAATGTTGATTCCTTAAAAGGAAACACAAATTAAAATCAAATCTTTTTTTTTTAAGTTTATTTTTGGGCTTTTTGGGCTTTTAATGGAGAGATAGGACAGTGGATAGAATTAGAAATCAGAGAGAGAGAGAGAGTGTGGAACGACATGCGGGAAAGGGTCCACAGTGCAGGATCGAACCTGGGCCGCCCGCTTGGAGGACTGCAGCCTCCATACATGGGGCGCGCGCACTAACCACAGCCCCACCAGCACCCCTGAAATCTAAATTTTGACCCCAGACAAACAAAATGTCACAAAAGCCTCAAAGTGAGAAAAGTAAACGTATGAAACACTAAAATAATGAAGCTAAAGGGGAAGAAAAAGACTAATAGGAAAGGGTTTGGAATCACTGAATTAGAAACATGTAAACATTCGTATGCAAGTCAGATACTCACCTCATCTTTCTGCTGTTTCTTCCTCTCAGTCGTTTTCTGAAGATGACTTAGTCGAGCAGATATTTCCTCTTGATGTTGCTCTCTGGTTACAGTCGCTCCAGCTTCAGCTCTCTGGTGTGGATGACGTGATGATGTGCAGCAGCAGCTTTAAATGTCCGTGATAGAGGCGTGACACTTTGGAAGTCGTAAATCCACCTTTCTTTATCAGCAGGAGGTCATCTGACTCTCCTTTATTGAGAATCAATTATTTGTATAGAAAGAATAGAATAGTATAGAATAGAAACTTAAGTCCTCAGTTTTCCGGCAATTTATTCAAGGAGGAAAAAGTTCCTTCTCAAAGAATTGATGTATTGCTGTAATCACTTTTTGCTAGATTCCCTAGTAGTGCTGTAGTCAAGACCACACAAACCGAGACCAAGACATAACCGAGACCAGAGTGCTCCAAGTTCAAGACAAGACCGAGACAGTTAAGGGTCCAGACCAATGAAGACCAAGACCAAGGCAGGGCGAGACTGAGTCAAGACCTAGACCTAGGCAGGTCAAGACCTAGACCAAGGCAGGGCAAGACCGAGTCAAGACCAAGACCAAGACCAAGACCAAGGTGGGGCTAGACCGAGACAAGACCAAGACCATAAATATCACTACGAAATCATCATCTTGTGTTTAGGGGGCGTGTGACTCACTTAAATCGTAACACCGGGAAAGTTGTGGACGTAACCGAGGGATAAAAATCTAACTTCAAATGAATTGAAGTTATTTAATCTTTTAGAAAGAGGTGTTTTCCTTCTAATCACAGTAATGACGTGGAAAAACTCAGTGGTAGTCTTGACAGGTCTTGATTGAAAATCTGGAGTCCACCCAGTGTCATGATTTGGTCTTGTTTGGTTTTGGCGTTTGGGTTTCCATGTTTTGATTTGAAAGTCAGACTGAGACAGCATTTCCAGCATGGAGAGCGCCTTCAATGGGACTCGTCTTGATCTTGTCTCGGTCCCGCCCTGCCTTGTTCTTCACTCAGTCTTGATCCCTAAATGTCTGTCTTAACTTGTCTTAACTCTGTCTCGTTCTCGGAGCACTCTGGTCACGGGTATGATTTGGTCTCCATAAGGAATGATCTTGACTACAGCCTCGCACGGGGCACCAATTATGTTAGGGTTTTATGGAGTCAATTTTGCTATTAAATTAATATTATTATATGATTATGATTAATTAATTATTAATATAAATTAACAATGTAATTAATGTGAATTAATATCAACGGGGCACCACCCTGAAATCAGGGAACAATAACCAAATAACACAAAATCAGTCTTGATATCGGTTAAATACTAATATTATTATTTAATATATACCTTATTTAAATAAATGAAAGGCATGAATCCGTTCACTAACCCTCGCACCCAGCTTATGTCACAGAAAGTGTCACAGTTCAGAAGGATGACATTTGGTCACATGTGGCTGGTCCTAACAACACACTAACAGAATCATTCACCGTCAATCAGTCTCCACTCCACGTAAACAAACATGATGGTCCAGCTAAATGAGGTTAGCTCTTACCGTGCACATCGGTAAATATTTTGTCAGAAAGATTGTGGTTTTGTTTTACAGGACCGATGTGCTAACACTCGTGTTGTTGCCACAAATCAACAAGTTGGTCCTGAAATGATGACGTCCATCTTCAGTCAGCTTGTTTCCTGATTGGCTTATGTTTCATTCCATGTGACAATTCAGAGTCTGTGCTCGGCCATCCTCTGTGTTCTCCCAACACAACAGAAGTTCTGTTTGTAAATATTGAACACGTTTAATATCTACAATTTCAAAATCACGGCGGTCCGATCGTCTTCTGAGCAGATAGGGGAGGTTAAATCACTCTTAACACACATCACACCACAGGAGAGTCTGGCTAGATTATTTTTGCAGAGACATAAAAGTCAGCACACTAACACAACCATTCAAAAAAGCCTGTTTTAACAGCAGAAATTAACATGTTTACAGCCTGGTTAAAAAAATAATAATAATACGTCTGATTAGCTCATGTCTCAATAGGCACACACTGTACAGGGGTGAAGTTTTTCAAAGCTCATCCTTTTTGATTTGACGAAGGATAAGAGTTATTCACAATAAGGCGTGTAGCTGACCTGATTGATAGGCGGGTGCGGTGTAACGGTTTGTCAGGAGGCTTAAAAGTCACCTTTAGCTCCAGATCTCAGCCTGTCGTTAGGTTGACTGACAGTTATGGTGAGACAGCATTTCCAGCATTGACAAAGCATGGTCTCCACCCCTAAATGTCTTGGTCTTGACTACAACACTACTAGGGAATCTAGCAAAAATTGATTACAGCAATACATCAATTCTTTGAGAAGGAACTTTTTCCTCCTTGAATAAATTGCAGGGAAACTGAGGACTTAAGTTTCCATTCTCAAGAAAGGAGAGTCAGATAACATCCTGCTGATAAAGAAAGGTGGATTTACAACTTCCCAAGTGTCATGCCTCTGTCACGGACATTTAAAGCTGCTACTGCTGCACATCATCACGTCATTTACACTAGAGAGCTGAAGCTCGAGTGACTGTAACCAGAGAGCAACATCAAGAGGAAACATCTGCTCAATGTTTCCTGTGTGATGAGGCAAATTTAGGGGGAACAATTATGTCCAAGCAAAAAAAAGTTATTTCTAATGAGGTGTGTTGCTTTCACATGTGGTTATAAAAATTGGCTGTTTTCATGAATTAACGTCATACTGGTACCTCATAATCCCAATTTAAGGTCTCATTTAGACCAACTAAAGTAGCAAAAGTTCCCAGACTGTTTAGTTTTACCCAGTTTTCTTTTGGTTTGGGTTTGAAACATGGGGAGATACTCGTTTCTTTAGAGGACACACTTTGCTCAGGAATCTTCGATCTTTGCAGTTCAGACGCAAACCCCACTCTGATCTGTCAGGATCAGCTGAGCCGATAAGTCATGGGTCACTGATGTGACTTGACCTGATCGTAGATGCATTCAGGCTGCTATGTGCTGAAGAGAGCTATATGGATTACAACAAGCATTATCACCCTCCAGGTGCGCGTACATGCACAGTTAATTCCCAGTTGAGTGGTCTTGGTCTTGACCTGCCTAGGTCTAGGTCTTGACTCAGTCTTGCCCTACCTTGGTTTCGATACCTAAATGTCTTGGTCTTGTCTCTGTCTCGCCCTGCCTTGGTCTTATTCTTCATTGGTCTAGACCCCTAAATGTCTCAGTCTTGTCTTGAACTCGGGGCACTCTGATCTCGGTTATGTCTTGGTCTCGGTTTGTGTGGTCTTGACTACTGCACTACTAGGGAATCTAGCAAAAAATGGATTACAGCAATACATCAAAACCTTTTCCTCCTTGAAAAAATTGCAGGGAAACTGAGGACTTTAAGTTTACATTCTCAAGAAAGGAGAGTCAGATAACATCCTGCTGATAAAGAAAGGTGGACTTGGTCTTGTCTCGGGTATCAGACTGAGTGGACTCCAGATTTTCAATCAAGACCTGTCAAGACCACCACTGAGTTTTTCCACGTCATTACTGTGATTAGAAGGAAAACGCCTCTTTCTAAAAGACTAAATAACTTAAATTCATTTGAAGGTTGATTTTTATCCCTCGGTTACGTCCACAACTTTCCCGGTGTTACAGTCTAAGTGAGTCACACGCCCCCTAAACACAAGATGATGACTTCGTAGTGATGTTTATGGTCTTGGTCTTGGTCTTGACTTGGTCTCGCCCTGCCTTGGTTTCGATACCTAAATGTCTTGGCCTTGTCTCTGTCTCGCCCTGCCTTGGTCTTCGTCTTCATTGGTCTGGATCCTTAACTGTCTTGGTCTTGTCTTGAACTCGGAGCACTCTGGTCTCGGTTATGTCTTGGTCTCGGTTTGTGTGGTCTTGACTACAGCACTACTAGGGAATCTAGCAAAAAGTGATTACAGCAATACATCAATTCTTTGAGGAGGAACTTTTTCCTCCTTGAATAAATTGCAGGGAAACTGAGGACTTAAGTTTCCATTCTCAAGAAAGGAGAGTCAGATAACAGCCTGCTGATAAAGAAAGGTGGATTTATGACTTCCAAAGTGTCACGCCTCTATCACGGACATTTAAAGCTGCTGCTGCACATCATCACGTCATCCACACTAGAGAGCTGAAGCTGGAGCGACTGTAACCAGAGAGCAACATCAAGAGGAAACATCTGCTCGACTAAGTCATCTTCAGAAAACGACTGAGAGGAAGAAACAGCAGAAAGATGAGGTGAGTATCTGACTTGCGTACAAATGTTTACATGTTTCTCATTTCTTTATTCCAAACCCTTTCCTATTAGTCTTTTTCTTCCCCTTTAGCTTCATTATTTTAGTGTTTCATACGTTTACTTTTCTCACTTTGAGGCTTTTGTGACATTTTGTTTGTCTGGGGTCAAAATTTTGATTTTAGGGGCGCTGGTGGGGCAGTGGTTAGTGCGTGCGCCCCATGTATGGAGGCTATAGTCCTCCAAGCGGGCGGCTCAGGTTCAATCCCTCCTGTGGACCCATTCCCGCATGTCCCACTTTTGTTGACACTTCATAACAGCCAATGAAAGATTTTGTTGAAAAGGAAACGCCTCTGTTCTGACAGCTAATTACACACGACTGTGCCGTTGAGTGACAATACTTGTAGCCAGGCTCTCCTTGGTCTTATTTTATGCTCCAAATATTTTCACTGCAAGGTGACGAGTCACGATTGCAGGTAGGGCAGTTTATTGCTCTATTTCCACCATCATCATTTGTTGTCTTTTCCACTGTCAGAAGTTGGGAACGGTACCAAATAACCGATCTGTACCTTCCTACTTTTTTGGTACCCTTCTGTTGGGGTGCCAATAAGGTAGAATCAAGACACACCGCCGTCCACTGATTGGTTAAAAGAACCATCAGTTCCCGTGCGACAGCGGTAATAAAAGACAAAAACAAAGATTTCAGCTAACCTTTGTGAATCCAGAGATGTGACGTCTCCTGGAAACTGTTCCTGAGCCCATGCAGTGATGTCAAAGAGTTTGGTCTGTTTTTCATTTATCTGAGAAGTTTACTTAGTTAGCTGACGATACAAAAAGGGGAATAAAGGCACGATTGAAAGCTCAGGTTGACAAACAAAGCTTCTGCGTTGCTATGTACATCGGATTTGAAGAGTAGAGGAGAAACTGCAAACATAAATACAGTCATCAAGTAGCAGAACATACATGTGCGCTGCTAGATATCAGCAGGATGAACAGGCTGGGATGGTCTGTGTCGTTATTGATAAGGTGTAAGATATAGACCTCCTTGCATAGCACACTTCAAAGCATATCCAAAGTAGCTGCTGATATGTTTAAACGTTTGTTTTTTTATTCTCCATCAGTGCTGCTCAGAGTCAAACCACACTGGAGTCTCTACAGTGCCACTTCACCTGGAACCTGGTCCACAGCAGGCCTAAACTTTTACGTCTCACATACAAGATGGAGGACTTCAGCAAAGAGAAGGGAAATCGATGGCTGGGCCACATTTACAACCTGTGGGGGTTCATTCAGTATAAGCTGGGGTTAAATGAAGAGGCGAGGAGCTTGTTTCAGAAGGCTGCAGAGGCCCTCAACAAGCTGAGAAATGCAGATGTGGGTCCTTGGTTAGTGGTGAACTACGGGAACCTGGCCTGGCTGCACCACCACCTGGGAGATCAAGCAGAGAGTCAGGCTTACCTGTCAAAGGTTGATGCCCTGATGGAAAAATACCCATCTCCATCCCAGGGCGAGCTCCATCCAGAGATCTACGCTGAAACTGCCTGGACCCTGATGTTCTTAGGAGAGGATAAGAAGCTGGTTGTTGATTACTTTGAGAAAGCTGCCAGGATGCAGCCGGACATGGTGGATTGGAACACCAGCTATGTCATATGGTTAAAGAATGCCCAAAACTTCAGTGACACAAGGCTGGACCCTGACCTGTTGGAGAAAATGAGACAAGCCAAGGAACGGGATCTAGAGAACGTGTACCTCGCTGCTCTCTACCTTAAGCAACTTGCTGATGAAGGAAAAAAGATTCGAGATGAAGTCTGTGAGTTGGCTGGAAATGTGAGCACTCTGTGCTACAGTAGCAGTGGCATGTGGGCCTTACTAAACCTTTACATAGATCACATATCTGCTGATGACGCCATTGTTTTGGCAGAGAAAGTTCTAAAAGAACATCCAGATGTGCGTTTTCTGAAGAGATTTGTTGCGCTCTGCTACAGATCGAGGATCGTTTATAAAAGCAGTAGTTCCCCAGAACAAAGCATGATGGACAAAGCAATCGCTCTCCACGAGGAGCTGCTCTCTCTTTACCCTCACTCTTCACTCAAAAACGAAACAGATCTTGCATCTATCTATGCAAAGTCACGTCACAGCAAGGCCAAAGCTGAGCAGATATTTAAGAAACTGCTCAGAAATGAACCTGCAGAACCTTCAGACAAACAGATGCTTTACAACAAATATGCAAATCATTTATACTTTAATCGAAAAGACTACCACGGGTCGACACAGTATCACATGAAGGCAGCAGCAATACCAGGAAAATCCTACTTCCGTAAGAACAGCATCAGAATCCTGGAGAAGAATAAAGACAGAGAAATTGAGGAGTTTCTCAGAAACCTGCAAGAGCCAACGCAGTAAAGATAGGGAGGCAAATTTAGGGGGAACAATTATGTCCAAGCAAAAAAAAAAACTAATTTCTACGAAGGCGTTTTGCTTTCACAAATGGTAATAAATGAATAGTGAATTTCCTGCCCTTCAAAACTATTTGAAATAAATTAAAGGAAGGTTTGTTTTTATTATTTTCTTAATTATTTTTATTTTTGGGCTTTTATGCGTTTATTTAGAGATAGGACAGTGGATAGAGTTAGAAACGGGAGAGAAAGACAGAGACAGTCGGGGACGACTTACCAATTCAGGACGGAGTTCCCTTCATGACATCACAAAGGGCAGTAGCCCCTCCCCCAGGTGGGTGACACTCCCACAGCTAGGTGTTTCTTCTGCCCTCTGAGTCTGCCTTCTCACCGTAAACAATAGGACATGGAGCGAGAAAGCCCGAGACACCCAAGCCCTTCCAGAGAGGGGGCGTGGTCAGACACAGCATTTACCTATTTAAAGGTACAGACACAGAAACAGCCTGTTCTGAGCAGGGCTGAAATAGAGGGGTTTATAGGCATGATCAAATACAGGATCAGAGTGGATTTAGAACAAGAAACTTCACACACATGTTTTGAGGAGCTCTGAGACTTATTTAAACTGAAGAGGAGGAGGAGGATATGTGACCTTTAATTCTTCCACCCTAGCTCCTGGTAGGTGTGACGTCCTCTGTAAAACACGGTCGTCATGGTGAATACTTAATGAAGAAATGTGTGAATTGTGATTATCATGTATTTTGCTTCTGTTGTGTTTTTTCAATGCTGTATTTTCAGTGTTTAGAATTAATGGATTTTATAAGAATGTGCTTCGCTTTGGATATTTAAAGTCCTCATTGTTCATGTGAAAATTTATTTGCTGTGACCTGAAAATTATATATTAAGATGCTCCTGTTTGCTCAAGCTATGTTTAACCTTCATACCAGTAAATGAACAGTGTGCACACCAAGAAATCGTCTTGAAGTTGTTTGTTTCAGTGGTTTCACCTTCTTCAGTTCTAAACCATCGGGAGGACGGAGCTAGAAATTCAAGCCTCGTCGGATCATAAGCGTCCTAATTCTGCTAAAGCCTATCACACTAAATTATTTTTAAAATCCTGGAGGGGACATATTATTAAAAATCCACTTTTTTTGTACAATGTTTTTGAACATATATCTGGGTAACCTGAGTGTCTACTGACCCACAAAATGTGAAATAAACCCATCCAGTCCATTGTTTGAGTTCTGCACAAGTCTTACAACACAGAGAAAAATGCTCCGTTTCAAATGTGCTCTCCTTGTGATGTCACAGTGGGATTCTGGTTAGAAAACAAACACTAATTTCTAACATAATATATTCCTTATAATTATTAGAGTAAGTTATTTGGCAGAAATATTCGAGTTCAACAAACACAACTGGAAGAAATTAGCTCTTTAGACAGATTAACAACTTCACATACACTTTACTGTCTGGGTTTACAAGTAGCACAGGCGCCATCTGCTGGTAAACTAAGAGTATTACAAGACGGCGTCCATAAACTGATTCATCATCATGTTGCAGAGTACGGTGAATTTATAATCTGCCGCTCTCCTCTCCAAACACATGCACGCTGGCAAACTGATCATGTATGTATGAGTATTTTATTCAGCCATTATACATCTACAATCATTTTTAAACAATACAGACAGTTCAAACATAGTCAACAGTCATGTGTTATTTAGCGACTGAAAAGGAAAAGGCAGAAGCAAAAAGATTGAGATGCTTACGTCATCAACACGCAGGAGGAGCGTGAGCAATTAACAGGAACGATACCTACTGTCTGAGCCTTTTATACACTTATTGTGTCAGGAAGAATAAGAACATTTCACAGCAGCACATGTTCTGATCATGTGTGTCTTGGCACAGTGAAAGACTAACCATCAATCATGGCATGGATGAACCACTTGTAGCTCCAAACAAACAACAGCAGAAGAGCAGTTCAAGTTATGTTGGTAGGAAATTTGTGTAATGTAGCACCAAACCCAAACTTTTTTTTGTATGCTCATGCTGAAATACAAAAATAGCTTGATTAAAGTTTCAAGTAACCATTAGAAAACCACTAAGTACTGGGTAGATATGGATTACTTCTTCATCACATGTTGTAGAGTAGCTAATGATTATTTAACGGATAATGAAAGCTGGATAAACCACACAAATCTACCTGTTAACTAATGGTTACCTAGAGCCCTTTTCACATATGCACTCCGGTTTATATCTAGTGGTTAGTTTCCCATTCGTCTCCCAGTAAGTATGCAAAATGTGTGTACCTTATTGTAAAGTGTTACCCATGTATATTGTGACTTGTTGTATCTCTCCAGTTGATTTTCCATAACACACATTGTCTATATGCTGCATTCCTGTACTGACTCCGCCCCACTCCGGGCTCCGGCTCATCATTGATGGTGAATTGAAGTTTTGGGCTGAATCCTGGAATAAAAGGAAAACAGATGTTGAAAAATAAAAACCTCATAGTCTGTCAGTGCAACAGGTTGATATTGACAGCATATGAATTTCCCCAAAACACTTGTTTTTCATTGTATATCTTGTTTTGAGTTATACATCATTCTCCTGAATGTTTATTCTGGACTCGGTGTGTGTGTGTGTGTGTGTGTGTGTGTGTGTGTGTGTGTGTGTGTGTGTGTGTGTGTGTGTGTGTGCCCCAGCTGCTTGGGGCCCCAGACCAGTAGGGGCCCCTCAGGGCTCACAAATGTAAACCAAAGCAGTGGCCCAAAATGACAGTAGGAAACCTCCCTCAGTGGGCCCCATCTGACAGCACTCACTGTTGTTGCCCTGCTAAGTGTCACATCCATTATTGCTTTGAAAACCAAAATGAGTTTCTGAAAGTCAACAAAGTAAAATGAAGAGGAATAATCCCCAAGAGACTCTAGAATTGCCACAGTGTGTGTGATGACGGAGGAATGTGGTCAGAGCCGTTGACAGGTTGGTCGGAGGTAGGTTAATGATGATTCACGCTCCGTCGATAAACACATTTTAAAGTATATTTTTAGTTGTTTAGATGAAATCAAACTGTGGTTTTCAGTTACTGATCATATTCGATTCATCCCGTATCAGTTCTGCAGAGTTTTGAATAATATTCATAAAGTTATTCATTAGTCGTGAATGTTAATGGCTAATGTACTGAATGTTAAGCTAGCGTCTCGCGCAATAGGAAACCCCGTAGTCTCTCCTAAATCACGTGTTTTTTCTTTTATCAGGGGAGATGTTTGATCCCGGCTCACAACACAATTCATCGGTTTCTGTTAATT
Source organism: Labrus mixtus (assembly GCF_963584025.1). Taxonomy (NCBI): domain Eukaryota; kingdom Metazoa; phylum Chordata; class Actinopteri; order Labriformes; family Labridae; genus Labrus; species Labrus mixtus. The sequence goes on along the minus strand of NC_083614.1, from coordinate 32,151,549 downwards.
TGTCTGTAAATACAGAGCCAGAACACACGGGGTTACATCAGCAATGCACAAACAGACCGTTATGTAACGTAACTTTCTACATAGTGTTGCAAACTGCTTATACTACTGCCTAACAAGTCTGTAATACGGCAGAATGAACATCCCTGCAGACATCATTTATTACAGATTGAGCTGCATCATTACCGGTGACGTCATCATTGTCTCACGTTTAGCAGCTTTACTTTTGTCTCCAAAAAGTTTGTAACCTTACAAACCGATCTATGTAGCCATTTACCCACGACCTATAGTTGTCATGGTAACAGTTGAATAAACAAACTGGACAACGGGCTGCAGACACTCAGGCTCCATCAAAATCTGGTAATATTACTGTACCTTTTGAGTCTGCGTGGTTCCTCATCTTCTCACAGCGTCTCTGCCGGCTTCCTCACCCTTTGTTTGTCAACAAATGCACGTGGTGTCAGAGGGGGAGGCGTGACCGTTTTTATGACACTGCAGTTGCACTCAGAGACCTCCAGATGGCACCAAAGCAAACCAAAACTGACAACATATTGAGGCTTTGATTTTTAATTTTTAAGAAAGGGAATGGAAATGAGGCCTGAGATATCTATAATAGTAATACTTTAATTGTAGGGCACTTTTCAAGACAGATGCATAAAGTGCTTTGCAGAATATGACCTGATGTTAAGATTTGTCCTCTAGAAGATGCAAATTCAGGTCAATTTTTTTTGTTAAGTCTTAGTTTGATTCAAAACTAGTACATGAGCATGAAGCACAAAATTGGAACGCAAAGTGTTTATTTTTTAATGTACAAGCAAAATAAAACAAAAGCAGCTTTACAAAGCAGGACATCATAAATTCATGTGCAATAAAAAAAAAGTGCATGCATATATAAGTGAGGGAGTTTGGTTGACTGACACAGGACATGAATTATAAAATCTGCTGTTTTAACAAGTTACATCAAATCTATCAAGTCAGCTAGATGAGTAAAAGTGTTTCTCAGTCGGTGACGGATACAAAGATAACCCTCCTACAGCTCAAAATCAGTGTATCAACTGGAGCTCTACTGAATATAAGCACAACAACCAAAAAATAAATCAAAGAAAGAGGTAGGCATCAAAGGTTTATTGGAACATCTTCAACTGTGAAAAGTGAATCTTCATAGTCATTGTTTTACATCTGTATTTTCATGCCTGAGAGAAAAGGTCTCATGGGAGAGAGAGTTGAGAAGATCAGAGTTTATGTGCATGTGTGGCTTTGAGATAAACATTCAACCTTTTTTTCCAGGCACAACTTCTACCTCTCTCTTCTTTTAAATGCATCGTTAGGAGCCGAGACTACTTTTGGACACAAACTTTTTATTCATCTTTTTTACCTTTACTGCCTGTGGTGGCGAAAAACACTCATTCAAGCAGCGAGTGCACAAGCAGAGCAAAAAGATTGTTCTCTTCAATTTTCAATCGGAGACCAGGAGTTTCAGGATCTCAGGCTCTCTGAGGAAGCCTGAAATCTATTCCTTATATTCCAACTCCCTTTCTTCTCTGTCTGTGCAAAGTCACAACACTTTTATTTGCACACACCAAGATCAAGATTATACAAATATTAAAGTTGTGTCAGGAGAGTGGAAGCCAACAGGCTTATACAAAGGGACCCTTTCTCAATAGATACAATTTAAAAACATACAATAATAATTTTAGTATGATATCTTCCACTCGTTAAGAGCGAAGTAGTCAGCCTCTCTCTCTCACTGATGCACCTGAAGAGTGTGGAGTCACCTGTTGCAGGTAAAACAAAAAGGCATCATTTCTACAGGTTATCGTTTTATCATAGAACCAACCAACTTGAGTTCTTTAACCTTCAATAGTAGATCAGATCAAACAGCACATCCAAACATTTACAAGTGTTTTTACTTCAAATACTGTGCTGGCTTGTTGGTAGAAACATTTCCACCCAAGAATGTGCAAAAACCAGTTGTCTTTCTTTTGCTGCATTTACCATTTATCTCAGCATTTTCAGATGCAATAAAGTTAAAATCAAAAACTTAAATCAAATAATTTACACATTTAGTGAGGTGATCTTACTGGTAAAACACACACTTCAAAAAAAGATCTGTGAGACAATGTCCAAATATTTCTCGGCAGCTTTCAGAAAACTCCCGGCCTCAGTGTAGTGCTTACACAGCTTTACAAAGTATTTTTCTCCGTCCATGGACCCTTGAAGGGGACTGTTCACATCAAAGTATAAATTAACTTAAAGCAAACACACAGTCTTGATTTAGTTCAATCATTTTTCTCCATACTTACCTGTTTGGAAAGTTTCCCATGTGGTCCCATGCAGCTTAAAGAGGTTAGACCAGCACTTCCTGGGTATTTATCAGCTTGATGATGTCATCGCTGACATCACTGGGGCAGACCATCTGAAAGGGTTTTTATTTCTGAGAAATGTTTTCTTTCTAATAATTTCTTTCATGTTTAAGTTACTGGTAGAATGTAATTTAATAATTTACAGTTCATTTAGTTGAGGTAATGATCTGAGGTTAGTTTAAGGGTTTATTTAGATGTATTTGCGTTAAGAGAAAAGTGTAAACCCACTGTTTGAGTTGTGCTGCACCCAGCGGCGGCCATTTTGTTAATGGTGCCGTCTATAAAGCCAGGTGGCATGTGCTCTTGCTTCAGGAGAGGTGAGTACGTGCTTCCTTTAACATGGTACTTAGTCTTATTTAATCATGGCTTAAGTTGCCTTATTTACGTTGAACTTTTGTTCTTTTGTTAAGTTAATATGTGTTGGTTTAATCACTGTAAATAAATACTCACCTCTTGGAAAAATGTCATCTGCTGAGTTGCCTTTCTACCACCTTTCTAGACACTTGTGCTAACTACTTTACAAACATTAAGATTGACATTTCTTTCCATGTATCCAACTCCGTGAAATGGCGATGTGGCGTGCCGTTGAGCTTCTCACGAATAAGGACACCAACACTGTCCCTCTCAAAATCTTCACTGCCACTGAGGTAATGCATGTCAATATTTACATGACTTGTAGTGAGACTTTATGGGGCACATTTTCCCTCTGAGTTTCAAAAATACTTCTGTAGTACAATACAAATGTTTTCTTTACTTTTTTTTTTTTTACGTCTAAATACTCTATTAATCCTTCTGTGAAATTGTGAGACATGCTTCTCACACAGATAGGACAGAAGTTTTCCAGGAGAATCCTGGGAGAACAAATTTTGTTGAACATGACATTGTTGTTAGAGAAAGTGTTTCTGTGAGAAGATTAAGTTACAGGATCCCTGAGGACCTGTCGGCCTCACTGAGGAGGGAGGTTGACCTGATGCTGTCCCTGGGGAACATCGTGTGGTGTAACCCAGTGATACTCGTACCAAAGAAGGATGGAAGCATAAAGTTCTTCATTGATTTCACGTACCTGAATTCAATTCTTATTTGATTACTATCCAACACCAAGAATTGATGAACTGCTTGAAAGGCTTGGAAAGCCTTCAGTACACCATGGGGCCCTTTCCAGTTCACAGTAATGCCATTTGTGTTGCACGGCGCTCCAGCAACTTTCCAGAGACTCATGGACCAGGTACTTGGTGATTTCTCTGGTTTTGCTGCAGCATATCTGGATGACATTGTCATTTACAGTAACATGTGGCAGGAACACCTGCAAGCTGTCTTGGATTGCCTTCATTCTTCCGGGCTGACTGTCAACCAAAAAAAAAAAAAGTCCAATTGAACAATATGAACACTAGTGTGCCGATTTGTAATTGTGAAAATACTGGTTTTTTTTTGGTTTTTTCAGGTACAGGCAGATCCCAGTCTCTCCTCCTCCAGTGGTTCATTCTGTAGTATTGTTGTTGCTGATAAGACGGTTATCCTGTTTTGATCAGAGTTATCAAACCATCCTGCTTCATTTTGGTCATCTCAGTAAGTTCCTCTCGTCTCTGACTCACTGTCTACTATCTGTCCGGGGCCCCTAAAAATTCAGTAGATCATCAGACCAGTCTTCTCGCTGACTGTCTACTCTACTGGATTACGCTGGATAGGAGTGGAGCTTGACTGTGGAGGACGGAATTGAGGCTCTTCATAACGGGTCTGTCTAGGAGGTTGAAGGTTTGCAGGGTGAGGCCTCTCACCCCTAACAGCTGCACCAGACGCTGCTTTGAGACTGATCTCCTGGAGCTCGTACATCACTTTGTCCAAGAAGTTTGTCACATTGTTCCTTCCTTTCTGCTCTCCAGCCTCAGGCCATGGTTGGCGGTGGTTCAGGCCATTTCGCTTCCTCTCCAACTGAGGGTATGGTGTGGGCAGGTGGAGGAATGCAGTATGGCCACTCACCCAGAAACGGCCTTGTAGATGTATAACTTACCGTAGCTGGCTTTGCTTGCTTGAGGCTACACACAGTCTCCACAAGCATCTTCATGTTATCTTTAAGGGAGTGAAGTTGCTCAAAGTCCCTATGGATGGCTAGTTGAGATTGTTGAAGCTGTGCGTTCTCTTCCCTTTTCATCTCCAACTCCTGGCGAATGCTGTAAGAGCTATACTGCTGCTCTCCATTACCTTGACATGAATAAGGGATGGTCTGAGGAGGAGTGAGAGGTCATCTTGGCTACTCCCTCCAGTAGCTGATACTCATCCTCTTCACACTCATGTTCGTATTGTACTGTGCTCAGGTGATGTGTAGCTCGTGGTCTACGGCTTTGATTATCTGATACAAAGTCATCAAACCGACGTGGTAGATGTCTATCCCGTTTTGGACGAGCTTCGCTGCTATATTGCATCTTAATCCTGAAGTAAAGCTTAGAATCCAGCTCAAAGGACCTCAATGTTACGGAGGCTTAAAGGACTGTCTGAATTGGATAACTGGCTGAGTCGTATTTCACACTTCGCTCCAGGTGTGTCTTATAAAATACGGAAGCAGACGACTTCTCTCCTTAACAGTCTTAATTATTCATGCAACAGTGTACTTATTCACTTAGGTCACGTGTAGTAAGCTAGCAAGTACCCGAACTAGCTGTTGGGAGGGTTGATGCCTTGCCCAGAGGTACCTTGGCAGTACTCAGGAAGTGACATGGCACCACTCCAAATTCCAAGCTTTGGTTTGCAGGGGCTCAGACTTTGTCTGACAAAGTCCAATTGATCAATGTGAACACTAGTGTGCATATTTGAAATTGTGGAAATGCTGTTGTTTTTTTTTTTTTCTCTTTTCCCCAGGTACAGGCAGAGCCCAGTCTCTCCTTATCCAGTGGTTCAAACTGGAGTATTGTTGTTGCTGATAAGATGCTTATCCTGTTTTGATCAGAGTTATCAAACCATCCTGCTGCTTCTTCACTTTGGTCATCTCAGTAAGTTCCTCTCATCTCTGACTCACTGTTTGCTATCTGTCAGGGGCCCGTATCAGAAGGTTCAACAAAGTCTCAGGCTGTTTTTGAAACATCTACTATACTTGAGTACGTACTGATTTCTCTGGCCAACAATTCAGTAGATCATCAGACCAGTCTTCTTGCTGACTGTTTCCCGCAATTCAAAGCACCAGGTCAAAGATTGAAAAGACGGACAGCAACGGCTATATTCCAGAGAAAATAAATACATAAAACCGATCATTTCACCAAATATCACAATCGCTCCTCCTCTGTATACCTATTGGAAAAATATTTTTCTTGAATAATTAATTTAACTGATTCTATAGGTTTCTGTTAATGATGAGTCACTTACTTTGCATTTCAGAAACTGATATGGGCGCCATTGATGTTTCCCTGGACGGACAGTTTCTGGTGGTCTGAAAAAAAATGGAAACCTTCATTTGATCTATGTCTGTGATGGCAAGAACCACAAAGGGGTAATATCACTCACGTCATTAGTTGTTCACAAGCACATGTTTATTTAGCAGTCAACAATACAAACAGCTTACAAACTTAGTTTGATTTATTATGAGCTTATTTTTTCATTTAGTCTCTCATTGTTTAGATTAAGTGGCTGAGTTTAAGAATTACTTTTCTATTAAAATGCAAAACATTGAAGTTAATGGAACCAATTTTAGGGCCTTGCTCGACTCTGGGAGTGATTAGACACTGGTACGCAGGAAGTACCACCCAACATTGTCAGCAACAGTGACACCATCCCTATCTGTTGTGCTCATGGAGACGAGAAGCCTTATCCAACAGCTGACATGTATGGTAGAAGGTCAGACTTACCTTTTGAACATTGGGGTTGCTGATGATCTGCCTTTTCATGCTGTTCTAGAAAGAGACCTACCAGTTCTTTTTGATTTGTTGGAGCCAGAACAAAGCAGAAAGTGTAACGCTGTGGTAACTAGATTGCAATCCAATCAGCCCTTCAATTCTCAGTGCCCTGCCCTTTTTCAATGAGGAGTTGGAGACCACACCTGGGAAGTCTTGGAAAACCTGCAGACAGAGAATACAGGAGAAATTCCAAAAGACATTGATGACACCCTCAACCAGCACTGGGCCAGAGTTACAACTAGGGTTTCAACTTCCAGGTAATATAAGTGATATGCAGAAAACTGATCCATCTTTAGTCTCTCTTTTCCAGAAGGAGCCGGAGGCCGAGTTGGACATCATAAGTGATGAGTATATCCTGCTAAATGGTATCCTCTATCGTCAACAAGAGTCAGCATTGCAGCTAGAAACACCATACTTGCCTTGAGGCACTCAGTTCCCTGGGTTGGCCACATGGGCAAACACAAAACCACGGCTCGCATTAAAAACCATTTCCACTGGCCTGGCCTGCCCAGAAATTTTGCCCTCAGTGCCAAATAACATCTGCTAAAACACCCCCAGAGCTCTACTTCAACCACTACCCAGTATTGGCAGCACATTTGAGTGCCTTGGGTTGGACATTGTAGGTCATAAAGGCAAAAGCAGTTGCTCTGTTTGTTACAATTCTTTTCAAGGGTGGGCTTCCCTTGTGAAATATTAACTGATCAGGGAACTAACTTTATGTCTACTCTGCTGAAACAGGTGAACCAGTTACTGGGTATCAGGAGCCTTAGGACCACACCATATTGTCCTCAAATGGATGGGCTAACAGAGCGCTTTAACCAGACCCTGAAACAGATGCTCCGGAAGTTTGTAAACAACACTGGTACAGACTGGGATCAATGGCTTCCTACCTCCTCTTTGCATACAGAGAAGTACCCAATCCTCCACTAGTTTCTCTCCTTTTTAACTTTTGTATGTATATGAAGTTCAGGGGGCCATTGGCACTGTTGAGATCTCGGAGGGGCCAAGGGGAGGGTGGGATCTGTTAACGTTGTATCCTATGTCATCCAGATGAGAGAGCGGCTGGTGAAAATGGGTGAGCTGGCCCAATCGCACATGGCGGACGCCCAGCAGCAGCAGAAGTCCTGGTACAACAAGTCAGCCAAGCAGAGATCCTTCCACCCAGGACAGAAAGTGCTGGTGCTCCTACCTAATGATGACAACAAACGGTTGGCTAAATGGCAAGGGCCGCTCCAAATCCTATAGAAACTTGGGCCAACTACATACCAGGGCACTCACACTCCAGTAGGGTACTACACATAAATCACTTAACACCCTCTAGTGATCTGGTAGACCATGATCTCTGTAACCTCTCACATGGCCAAAGGCTTCAGGTGCGATCTATTTGTAATTCAGATGTTTTCCAGGAGAAACCTGGGAGAACAAATTCTGTTGAACATGATATTGTTGTTAGAGAAAGTGCTTCTGTGAGAAGAGTAAGTTACAGGATCCCTGAGGGCCTGTCGGCCTCACTGAGGAGGGAGGTTGATCTGATGCTGTCCCTGGGGAACATCGTGTGGTGTAACCCAGTGATGCTCGTACCAAAGAAGGATGGAAGCATAAAGTTCTTCATTGATGTCACGTACCTGAATTAATATTTTTTTAATTTGATTACTATCCAACACCAAAAATTGAGGAACTGCTTGAAAGGCTAGGAAAGCCTTCAGTACACCATGGGGCCCTTTCCAGTTCACAGTAATGCCATTTGGGTTGCACGGCACTCCAGCAACTTTCTAGAGACTCATGGAACAGGTAATTTGTGATTTCTCTGGTTTTGCTGCAGAATATCTGGATGACATTGTCATTTACAGTAACACTTGCAAGCTGTCTTGGATTGCCTTCATTCTTCCGGGCTGACTGTCAACCCATCGAAGTTCGTCTTTGCTGCTGCAGAGACAGAGTACGTGGGCCATATCATCTGCAATGGGGTTGTACGCACTCAGGTCAACAAAACCCAGGCCATAGAGTCCTGTCCCCTGCCACAAACAACAAAGCAGCTCCGACCCTTTTTGGGCTATCCGGCTTCTATCACCGCTTCATACCCCATTTCTCCAACGGGGCAGCTCTACTCACAGACTTGACTAGATCCTGGATTCCCAATCAGATCGTTGGTTGACGGCCTGCCAGAACAACCCTCCCCCCACTGTAACTTTTGCTGCTTTGCTGAAGTGCTCATGATGGATAGGCCAGATCTTTGTAATATAGCAATAATTAAGGTATTTTACCTGCTTTTTGTAAAGTGTCTTGATAACACTTATGAGTTGACACTATACAAATAAAAATGTATTGATTGACAGAGGAGGCATTGGCAGCTTTCAGTAATATCCAGCAATCACTCGCGCGACCCGAGAAAAAGGAAATCACTGTTTAAAATATAATGTTGGCAAAAAGAAGGAAATAGGAAGACATAAATGTCAATGTTGAAAATCTATAGAATTCAGAGGCTGTGGATTTTCAGTTTGCTTTGGCAACAATAGCCTGTAGTTTAATCATGGTGTTTCTCTTAACAATTAGAATATTGAATCAAATAAAAAAAATGCATGCCATTTATTTTTCTGTCATTTGAAACATGTAAACACGTGGGGAAAAACATAATCTTTATGCCTTCTTTTGTTGTGTCTATGTCTCCTCCTAACAACAATAACAGCAGCCTGTTGTGCGTAACACTAGTCTCCTGGGTTAGCACGTTCCTTTCAAAGGTGTTAAATACAGACACCATCACAATCACCGCAATTTTTGTCAGGCTTGGTAAATCGCAATGCGTGTATTAACTTAACTTGTTTGCATTTTCTCCTCCCAGTATTTTACACGTTAGGGCAGAAACGCCTCATATTGCATATTCATTAAGGCAAACGTACTAAATGGTCTGTGTGTTTTGCTCATTTGAAAGATGCAATCCTCACTGCGTGCCGTTAGCAGATCAGATAGCACTTTTTTTTTGCTGGGGGTATCAAGTTTGCACACGTTTTAAGACACGCAAACCTTTAGTAACTCTGGCCCTATGTAAGCAACCTTTTCTGTATAGCCCAAACTTGGACAAAAAAGTAGTGTATAGCGCACTTTTATTGTACATGTACTTCTCAACTTAAACAATGTAATCAAAGCAAATAAATAGAAAACTAAAGCTTATTGCCACTGCAAGGGCATAATGCCATCCTGTTTGTTTTCTATATATATATATATATATAAAAAAACTGCCCAGAAAGGTTTTAGGCCAAGAGGTATAATGAAAATGTCGGGACACCATTTTTAAAGTGGGGGAGAGTGTGACAGGTCAATTGAGAACATTGATGTTTATTGTTTGGTTATCGGGGACCCCACAAACACATTTTTGTTGTACTTGTCATTTTGAAATTCTTTAGTTTATAATCTTTTTGAATTCATCATCAAAGTTGTTAATGTATTTGTCTGAACTGCAACATTATTCAAACAGTTGATGTTGACATGTTATTAACTAAACGCGCTGCATAATCTACACCACTAGGTGGAGTCTCTGAGTGAGAAACTGACATGCAGGAGTTCAGAGAAGAGTGTTGTTGTTGTGATGGTCCGGAGTTAGCAAGAAAGTTGTAGTTATTATTCAGCAGCTGAAGAGACTCAGAGTGAATGAAGGTACTGGGTCTTTGTTAAACACTTAACTAAAGTGAAGACCAGTGAAACGACCTTTCAGCGTTCCGCCTGAGTTTCTAGCTGCAACATATTTTGGAGTACTTATCAAGTACTCTGGTGATAAGAAAATTCAACTTCGCAGTGGTTACAAATAACTTCGGCTCTGTCGACTGCGCCGTCTGGAAGAACTTTAAAATGAAAATGGCCATGTAAAAGTTCCGTACCCTTCTCCTTGCTGTATTTATTATTATCCGCCAATTATTTTCTGACTGTTTCCTGTTTCCTGTGAGCGCCGCAGCAGTAAGCAACATACTAGGCTCACTCACGATGGAATTTTACAAAATAAAAGCCAGTGAGCAACAGACTTTTACAATAAGAAAATAAATAATAAAAACTGCATTAATGCGAGATAAAATAATTGTCGGCGATAATTAATTCATGAGAGAACGCATTAACGTGCCCAGCCCTAGTTTAGATATGTTTGAACTTTTTATTGTGCTGTGGCTGTTTGGAAATGTTGTACGCTGCTATCTTCTAACTGTGCTGTTTGTCCTTTTAACATTGACCTTTCCTTTCAGCCCGCCCTCCCCTCAAAAGGCTTCTGTCTTCTGCCAGGCCGTCGTTGTAAATAAGAATCTGTTCTTAATGACCTGCCTGGTTAAATAAAGGTAAAATATAAAAAAAAAAAAACATGGGGGAATTAAGAATTTCATCCGTGTGTTTCAGGATTATTCTCTGAATTGTTGCTCTGCATGGTTTTGTCGGTGTGACGTAATGTTAATATGTATTATGTTTTTATCAACAGGGATATACAATGTGTTTCTACTCATAAAGGAAAGGTTTTCCACATTTCAATCCTTGCATTGGAAAAGATCGAGACATGGATCAAAGAGATTTTTGATTTTTATCACAGCCTCATTGTTGACCAAATTGAACATTAATTCCTCTTTTTGTCATCGCAGCCGAAGAAAAAAAATGGATGTAGGATCTTTGAAAGAGGTTAGTTGAGACCCTCTTCTGTAAGTGTTAGTTTTTATTTTGTGATAAGCAGAATTTTAATCCCACCTCTCCACACACTCTCCAGTCTCAAATAAAGAGACTTCTGCTTGCTGCAGTACAGTGATGTTCATTCTGGGCCATGGAATCCACTTGGTGATCGAGGTCAGTGTCTTTTACCGCCTGTAATTATGATACTTTGGGTGAAAGTGAATTACTGTGTTATTGCAGCACTTGAAAAAAAAATCACACATTTTCTTTATTGTTTCTTCATTAACTAGTCATGTTTAGAAGTTAAATATGCTAATGTTTGGGCGGCAAAAGAAGAATAACATACTCACTGCTTATTTGGATGTGTGTTTAGATCACAGTCAATTTATGTACAATGTGAAGTTATGAGTTAACTGAGTGTGCTAACATTAGCATGCTAACAACAATGCAGGCCACAGGTTATTGCAGCTCCAGCAAAGGACAACTTTGCTCTAAATGGTACTTCATTATGGTGCGTTCTAATTGATAACTCTGTCATGTGACTGCGAGTGGAGAGGGGGTTGGAGGAGAGCGGAGGCTTCAGTATGGAGGAGGTGTGGCCAAACAGCAGTTTGTTTTGGTTTGGGCTCAAGGGGGCTGCATCTACTGGATCAAAAAGTCCCACATTCTTCCTTAAATTATGATGAATGAATTTAAATGTATGCTTTTAAGTAAAATCTTTCTTGGAAATGTTAGAGAGATTGAAAACCATCCTGTATGTCTTGGTGTATATTTTTATAACACTAATCTCTTCACAGGGTGATAAAGAAAATGTTCTGAATCACTGGATGATGGACCCTCATCAGGCCAAGATCTGCTCGCTCACTCTGTCAGCGATGGCTTAATTCCAGGTACGCTCTTATTTACAAGTACAGTATATACATAGCTAAACACATAAATACCCTTTTTAACTCCTGAACATTTATTATCATCTTTACATTTAGAAACAAAAAGTGTGAAAGCCTTATGTCTGTTTATTGCTACATTATTGTTTTTCTTTTTGGGTTTTATTGAGACTGTATTTTTGTGTATTGTTGGGATTTGTACATTGTGTAAAACACTTTTTAGTGTTGGTGTTTGAAAGTGCTTTGTAAACAAACTATGATTTCTAATGGGTAAAAGAGAAAGAATAACTAATAGAAACAGTTGTTCAAAGGCCTGTTGGAAAAGATTGTGTGATGATTGTTTAATATTCGCTCTTTCGATGTTTGCTTTAAAGGAGTGAGTAAGATGGTGTTTGGTATTTGAGCCTTTATTGTTGTTGTCTTTTCTTCTGCGTGAGGATACTCGGAATCTTTGGGACCTTCACTTCCTGGTCATGATTCACTGTTGACCCAATCTGGCCGTTCATGACTTTGAACTCACCACAGAGTGTTGCGCTGCCTCCATGGTGTCGTATGTATCAGTGATGTAAAACATACTACAGCTGTGATTTATACAGAGAAATGGGACTCAAATAATGATGAAATATCTGTTTCACAGCCAAGACAAAAGCAGCATGAGGATGATTACACTGACCAAACAAGACGACTGTCAGGTATTTGTACAAACGCTTTCAAAGAACTGTGATGTGATTTTCACGAGGCTGTCCTGAACTCAACATAAAGCTTCATGATTTTTCAGATCAACTCACTGCAAACACGATTTCTGCCCTCGATGACTGTTTGTTACTCTGTGGACGTGTCTTCAGTCTCCTGTCTCGTCCAGACTAAAATAAACAAACACTTATAACAGTGGATCTTGCATGCATTAAATGTAAAGATTTCTTCACATGTAAGTTACATATTTTACTCCTTCAGATTTCGCACACCAAGACGCCAAATTGCCAACATGCTCTTCCTCAGTTGACTCGAAATGTCACTTAAAAAATCCTTCAAACGGGAGTCTCTTGTTGTGCAGATCTTGTTTTTACTTTCCATGCCTGCTCAATAACTACTGAAGAATGTGATTCAACTTTTAACATACTAAGCCGGCTTTTTTTTGTCTTTTGTTTCTCAACAATAGTCGAAGAGAGACAATTTCTTCTGTCGTCGGATGCTTCGCAGAGGGTTTGCCTGAGAACTTTACTTTGCATGCATTTCCATGTTTTTCTAATTTATTTGTATTGTTATTTTGACTTAGTTGACTTCTCTTTGATTCCCAGACTTAGCAAACTTCTTCATAAACACATGTTTGATGAGGCTGAGAAATTTGCCATCACATTTGAGCTGGATCTAGAGGTAAGTGTCTGACTCAGTCTCCATCTGTCTATCTCGGCTTTAGTGTACACTGCAATGATAAATGTATTGATGCGTTATTCTGGGAAGAAGGATATTTTCTGATTCACATTTATTTCAACTTTATTTCGTATCGCACTGTATTAAAAATGGTTTTACAGTCATCATTAATGACACAGCTTCCAGAGTTATCTTTTTTTTGTAGGATTATATTAAATTCAGCAATGCTTTTGGATTAAAAAATGCAAAATGGGATGACCTTGTATGTAAATACAGGTGTCTATAACTTACTTCTGCAGCCCTATGTTTTAATTTTGTTTTTTATAAGGAGGACAATTATGATTCCAAAGAGGTGGAGAATCTCAAGTCCCCGGTGTCCCACCTCTGTCAGCTCCTGGACCTGCACAAGAAACACAACTGCAGACTTTCACTTTCAGTCTAGGAGAAGGTGTATCTTTTATGAAAAACCTATTTTACGATATAAGAGATGTTACAGGTGAACTCATGATAAGATACGAGATATTCATATCTACTTCTAACAGTAAAGTACTCATGGGGTAATGTTTAACCTTATAAAGCAAATGGACTGTCAAAAAAAAAGAAAAAAAGTTAAGGTTCAGGTGACGTTTGTCCCCTTTGTTTATGTTAATTTCACTAATGTCATAAGCGCCACTGTGGGGCTGGTCAAACGTAACGCGGGGGAATTAAGAATCTGATCCGTCTGTGTTTCAGGATTATTCTCTGAATGGTTGCTCTGCATGGTTTTGTCGGTGTGACGTAATGTTAATATGTATTATGTTTTTATCAACAGGGATATACAATGTGTTTCTACTCATAAAGGACAGGTTTTCCACATTTCAATCCTTGCATTGGCAAAGGTCGAGACAGGTTTCAAAGAGGTTTTTTTTTTATCACAGCCTCATTGTTGACCAAATTAAACATTAATTCCTCTTTTTGTCATCGCAGCCGTAGAAAAAAAAATGGATGTAGGATCTTTGAAAGAGGTTAGTTGAGACCCTCTTCTGTAAGTGCTAGTTTTTATTTTCTGATAAGCAGATTTTTAATCCCACCTCTCCACACACTCTCCAGTCTCAAATAAAGATAGGCTTCTGCTCGTCCAAGGTTTACCATGAGTAGGGCTGCAGTACAGTGTTGATGTTCAGTCTGGGCCATGAAATCCACCTGGTGATCGAGGTCAGTGTCTGTTACCGCCTGTAATCATGATACATTTGGTGAAGTGAGTAACTGTGTTATTACGGCGCTTGAAGAAAAAAAAAATCACACATTTTCTACGTTGCTTCTTCATTAACTAGTCATATTTAGAAGTTGAATATGCTAATGTTTGGGTGACAGTAGCTCAGTCTGTTGGGATTTTGGTTGGGAACCGGAGGGTCGCCGGTTCCAAAACCGTTGTGGACAGAGTCTGATAGCTGGAGAGGTGCCATTTCTCTTCCTGAGTCTTGCCAAGGTGCGCTTCAGCAAGGCACCGAAACCCAAACTGCTTGGGCACCCTTTCATGTGCAGGCCCTCACTCTAACATCTCTTCATTAGTGTGTATTTCAGCCTATGTGTGTAGCATGTCAATGTTTGTCTCTGATAAACATATTATAAACTGTATACATATTCCTCAAATCAACACATGTAAGCCACATTAATGTGTATGCCAACTAAAAGTAAAACCAAGTTTTGGTAAAGGAAGAATGTGCAACATTCACATAAATACAGCACACATCAAGTATGTCCTCTGTAAATGTCTCACTGCGTCATGACGATCTACAATGAGTGAGACGCGCAAGTCCCACCAGCTGTACTGTTGTCAGAGCTGTGTTTACATGGACAGGACAACCTTGTGTATAAAGCTGTTTTAGTCAAGGACTAGAGAAAAGAATAACATACTCACTGATTATTTGGATGTCACTTAAGTGTGTTTAGATCACGGTCATTCTGTGTCAATTTATGTTCAACATGAAGCTATGAGTACGTGCTAGCAATAGCCTGCTAACACAACAATGCTGGCCACAGGTTATTGCAGCACCAGCAAAGGACAATTTTTGTCCGCCACTTGATCTAAATAGTGCTTAATCATGGTGTGTTCTAATTGATAACTCCTTCGTGTGAGGTAGGCGATGTGTCGCTGGAGGAAAGCGGAGGTGTGGCCAAACAGAAGTTTGTTTTGGTTTCATGATGGTGCTCAAGAGGGCGACATCTACTGGATCAAAAAGTCTCACATTCTTCCTTAAATTATGATGAATGAATTTAAATGTATGTTTTTCCGACTGCATTTTAAACTGGGTTTGGCTGTAATTATATTTATTGTCAGATATTCCCTCTGGACACCTTTGTGGAAAAAAAATTATATTTGCTGTTTTTCTGCTTTTGTTTTCTGGCATTTTTCTTTCTTTTGACGGTAGAGAATGAGCAAACTAGGGGTCTGGCAGGAGAAACTCTGGGTGCAGTCTGTGAAATTTGGCTCTTTTTCAGGAGTTTTCTGCAAGTGTGAAAGCCTTATGTATTGTTTATTGCTACATTTTTGTTTTGGGGTTTAATTGAGACCTTTTGTGTATTGTTGGGATTTGTACATTATGTAAAGCACTTTTTAGCATTGGTGTTTGATAAGTGCTTTGTAAATAAATGTTTTGATTTCTAATGGGTTAAAGAGAGAATAACTAATAGAAACACAACATGAAAGTTAAGAGGCCTGTTGGAAAAGATTGTGTGACGATTGTTTAATTTCTCTTTCTATGTTTTAAAGAAGTGAAGATGTTGGTGGTGGGAAATCTCCTGTATGTTCTTGACAGTGAGGTGAGTTCTTTGCTCTTAATTGAAGCTGTGATACACATCTGGACAAGTATTTGAGCCTCTTTTTGTCATTTTCTTTTTGTCTGGGTAAGGACACTGAGTCTTTGGGACCTTCACTTCCTGGTCATGATTCACTGTTGGCCCGATCTGGCCGTTCATGACTTTGAACTAACCACAGAGTGCGACTCTGCCTCCATGTATCAGTGATGTAAAACATACTACAGCTGTGATTTATACAGAGAAATGGGACTCAAATAATGATGTATGTTTCACAGCCAAGAAAAAAGCAGCATGAGGATGATTACACTGACCAAACAAGACGACTGTCAGGTATTTGTACAAACGCTTTCAAAGAACTGTGATATGTGATTTTCACGAGGCTGTCCTGAACTCAACATAAAGCTTTATGATTTTTCAGATCAACTCACTGCAAATATGATTTCTGCCTCGATGACTGTTTGTTACTCTGTGGATGTGTCTTCAGTCTTCTGTCTCGTCCAGACAGAAATAAACATGGTAAGCGATCAACATTTATTACAGTGGTAAATGGATCTTGCATGCATTAAATGTAAAGATTTCTTCACATTAAGTAACATATTTTACTCCTGATTTTGCACACCAAGACGCCATGGTGCCAACATGCTCATCCTCAGTTGGCTCGAAACATCACTTAATAAATCCTTCAAATGGGAGCTTCTTGTTGTGTAGATCTTGTTTTTGCTTTCCTTGCCTGCTCAATACTTAAGAATGCGATAAAGGTTTTAACATACTAAGCGGTCTTTGTTGTCGAAGAGAGCTTATTTCTTCTGTCGTCGTCAGATGCTTCACAGAGGGTTTGCCCGAGAACAGGTACTTAACTTTATTTGGATGCAATGTTTGGATGTTTCTTCATTTTGTGTTGTGTTTGCACTATATTATAAAATGCCCATTGTTTCGCAAATACTCATCTTCTCTCTCCAGATGCAGTCATAAAACATTTAAAGCCATCCCTGGGCCGTCTGGGACAATTTTTGCTCCCTGCCCTGTTTGATGTTGTTCGTTCTGTTACACTAGTTATTTGTATTTATAAGAAATAAAGTTTTTATTTTTAAAATAAAGGAATTCTGTTGGACTGGCACACATCTTTATATTTATGAATACTGTCTGCAATATAAGGGTCAACCAAAATTGTTATGGCCAGCTCTGTGTCTACAACTTAAAGGTCACATATTATGCAAAATTTGGTTTACATAATTTAAACTTGCAACTGACATATAACCACATAGTCTAGTCCGAACCAATCACAGTTAAATGTACACATGCTGAATGAAAGCATTGCTTGTCTGCATAAATAAAATTTTATTCTGACGACGGCAATGTGATTGTTGCAAATCCTTTCATTGGGATAACGATGTAACTGCACTTACTTGCACAGCCCTATAGCCTACCCTGACCTTTGTTTTAATTTTGTTCTTTTTAAGGAGGATAATAATGATTCCAAAGAGGTGGAGAGTCTCAAGTCCCTGGTGTCTCACCTCCGTCAGCTCCTGGACCTGCACAAGAAATATGACTGCAGACCTTCCCTTTCAGTCTATGAGAAGGTGTGTCTTTCATGAAAAACCCATTTTATGATGTACAAGTGTATGACGAAGGATTAGGGCCACGCAAAAAAAGAAAAATCTAAAATGAGATTGAACTTGTATATTTACGAACATATTTAGTGTCATGTTTTATTTCAAGACAGCGATAATGCTTTGTGGTGTATCATGAATTAAACTGTATTGGAATATATCTTTGATGCCTCGTCCGTCTTATACGTTAATCACTGATGTTTTTCCAATGGCATTTTTTGGTTTTGGCTGTAATCATTCTAATTGAATTGACAGGGAAGTGTTTGGAGTTCTTTGTGATTCTCGCTGCCACAGTGGAAAGCAGTATCCTGCCTTGTGACAAGCTTCTTCTACAGTATATCAAGGTAAGAAAACACCACTGCTAGAACCCTTGTGCCCTCCTCAAATGTATTCATATTTTTCTGCTGTGAAGTTAAACAACTTTCAACTTGCTCAAAACTACCAAACATTCAATTATTTTCAGGATTGTAACCCTTTAAATGCTAGCGTGTTAGTTAAATAGTGATTAGAGTCTTGTACAGGACTAGCAACAAAGTTGATTTGCTTTGTGGCAGAAATGTACAAAATCTGCAATAAAATCATAAATTTTTGTCTGTTGTATAATTTGCTGTTTTTCTGCTTTCGTTTTCTGGCTTTTTCATGCTTTTCACGGTAGAGAAGAGGGAAAGAGGGAAAGAGGGAAAGAGGGAAAGAGGGAAAGAGGGAAAGAGGGAAAGAGGGAAAGAGGGAAAGAGGGAAAGAGGGAAAGAGGGAAAGAGGGAAAGAGGGAAAGAGGGAAAGAGGGAAAGAGGGAAAGAGGGAAAGAGGGAAAGAGGGAAAGAGGGAAAGAGGGAAAGAGGGAAAGAGGGAAAGAGGGAAAGAGGGAAAGATCTGGCCCCCGGTCTCAGGGGTGGGTGAGAGACCGGGCGGCTGCGGGGGAGCAATCTCGCGCGAGATTCCTCTCCCTGGCCCCCGGTCTCAGGGGTGGGTGAGAGACCGGGCGGCTGCGGGGGAGCAATCTCGCGCGAGATTCCTCTCCCTGGCCCCCGGTCTCAGGGGTGGGTGAGAGACCGGGCGGCTGCGGGGGAGCAATCTCGCGCGAGATTCCTCTCCCTGGCCCCCGGTCTCAGGGGTGGGTGAGAGACCGGGCGGCTGCGGGGGAGCAATCTCGCGCGAGATTCCTCTCCCTGGCCCCCGGTCTCAGGGGTGGGTGAGAGACCGGGCGGCTGCGGGGGAGCAATCTCGCGCGAGATTCCTCTCCCTGGCCCCCGGTCTCAGGGGTGGGTGAGAGACCGGGCGGCTGCGGGGGAGCAATCTCGCGCGAGATTCCTCTCCCTGGCCCCCGGTCTCAGGGGTGGGTGAGAGACCGGGCGGCTGCGGGGGAGCAATCTCGCGCGAGATTCCTCTCCCTGGCCCCCGGTCTCAGGGGTGGGTGAGAGACCGGGCGGCTGCGGGGGAGCAATCTCGCGCGAGATTCCTCTCCCTGGCCCCCGGTCTCAGGGGTGGGTGAGAGACCGGGCGGCTGCGGGGGAGCAATCTCGCGCGAGATTCCTCTCCCTGGCCCCCGGTCTCAGGGGTGGGTGAGAGACCGGGCGGCTGCGGGGGAGCAATCTCGCGCGAGATTCCTCTCCCTGGCCCCCGGTCTCAGGGGTGGGTGAGAGACCGGGCGGCTGCGGGGGAGCAATCTCGCGCGAGATTCCTCTCCCTGGCCCCCGGTCTCAGGGGTGGGTGAGAGACCGGGCGGCTGCGGGGGAGCAATCTCGCGCGAGATTCCTCTCCCTGGCCCCCGGTCTCAGGGGTGGGTGAGAGACAGGGCGGCTGCGGGGGAGCAATCTCGCGCGAGATTCCTCTCCCTGGCCCCCGGTCTCAGGGGTGGGTGAGAGACAGGGCGGCTGCGGGGGAGCAATCTCGCGCGAGATTCCTCTCCCTGGCCCCCGGTCTCAGGGGTGGGTGAGAGACAGGGCGGCTGCGGGGGAGCAAAAAAAAAGCTCTCTTTCAGATAAATAATAATAAAAAATGAATGAATCAAAGGTTTTACACCATGAAGGGTGCCACAGTATGTATGTAAATGAGTAAGGAATAGTTTAATGCAAGTTATGATGAAAGTATTTTCCCTCTTGTTAATTTCACTCTCTTTTGTGGAGTCTCTCACACAGAACTTCAGTGTTTCATAGTACAGTTATTACAGTAAAGTGTCCTATGTTGTTTAATCAATAAAAAGCTCAACAGTAAATTGATAAAGAAAATATTTACCCTTTTTTGTAATACAACAGAGCTAATGGAAAATTGTGAATAACAACAGATGTTATTTTAATACTTGGTGTTAAATGTTAAGTGCTTAAATTGAGATGAAGCCTGTGTTGATGCTGACGTGCATGTTTATCTTTATAGGGGTGGTGTGACCTGTCTGTAGGTCAGGTTTTGGTAAAATGCGGATTTTGGGCTCATCCAGAAGACCATCCACCAACAAGAGCATCCACCATAGAACGTCGAGCAGCTAACTGGATAGTGAGCCCAACCTTCGAGACCTGAAGTGGGATTAAGAAGACTGTTTCTTCTAACGAAGAACTTCCTTCACTACTTCATAGAGCACAGATTAACCAGAAACACACACCTGGATTGAACCCCAACGAAAAAGACTGGGCTTAGACACTTCAAATGTTTGTTTGAGTTCATGTGCACACTTTATTAATTAAGTTGTTAATTGCATTAGTAAATTGTATATTGTAATCTTGTCCTGCAATATTTGTGTTCCTTACATACATGTATTCCTGTGTGCATCTCTTGACTGGTATTCAGACCTTGGGCTCAAGGTGTCCTAGTCTTCTGATGTTTGTCCACCTTCAACACTTTATTTACAGTAACATGGGTTAAAAACAACTATGCTTTTTCCCTGAACTTGATATGTTGGTAGCTATGACACACCAAATGTTTTCATAACGTTGTTTACAGTTAACGTTAAAGATAGTACTTGTATTTGTGGTAGCCTTTTTCTTTTCAAAAACTGTTTGAGTGGAAGTTCAATAGACCTCCTTTTTGTTTCTGCCTTTACTTGAAAGTTGGACCCTGTTCCCACCGAGCTTTTAATAAGTGCATAATAAAGTATGTATTAACCTTTATAAGTAGTGTTCCCACTTTAGATCCAGTACCTGCAGAGGAGCTTTATTAACTGTTAATAAGTGCATAATGTTATTTTCTGTGCATATTGTGTTGAAATATGAATAAAATGTTGTTTTTGAAAACAGAAATACAGTTTAAGTCAAACTAAAATACATAAACATATGTATAAAATTAAGGACTGGCAGAAGTGAAAAATAAAGCTAGTCCGAAAGCGTTCATCCGTTCAACGCAAACTCAGTGTCAAGTGTGTTCAAGACATGTTCAACACATCCCATTGTACTCTGCACTTTATTTCATCAAAGGGCGTGGCCGTGGGGTGCGTTCAAAGTTTGAAATGCATTTTGGCAACTTGCCAAAAAAATAAATGGTTATATCTCTGCCATGCAGTGTTCAATCATATTAAAATTCATACATGATACAGGGCCCGCCCTGAACACATCCATGATTGACATGCACAGGGGTGGCCCTTCATCACCGCATGCGGTTTTAATTTTTAATTGATTTGGACAGTGTAACTTATCATAGTTCTGATAGAGAGCATGACACTCAGGATTTGTGGAGTTGAAAGCTTTTGCTCATTTTCAGCTAAGACGTCTCAAATCAGGTAGAAAACGTAGAAGGACTTGAGCTTGTATATTTATTTTCTCATCTTCTGACTACTCAAAGCATTTTTACACCGCAGGTCACACCTACACAGTCACACCCTGATGGTAGAGACTTCTGAGTAAAGAGTCCATCAGAAGTAACTAATCACATTCATACACCATTGAATAAGCAGTGGGAGCAACTTGGGGTTAAGTGTCTTGCCAAAGGACACGTCGGACATGTGGCTGCAGGAGCTGGGGATCGAACCCCTGACCTTTAGGTTGAGAGACGACCGACTCTACCACTGAGTCACAGCCGCACACAACAAAACATAAGTGCTAAATGAAAATATAGATCTTCAAACTTGCACCAAACTCCAGGCAACTGCTTAGGGCCCCTGAAGGGTAACAAACTCTAAACCAGCAGTAGCTCAAAATGTGCAAAGTTTGCAATGAATGACAGTGAGAAACCTCCCTAAGGGGACCCCTTCTGGTAGCACTCATTCTTGTGCTGTTAAGCATCTCATGCATTATTGCTCTGACAACCTACAGCAATGAAAGTCACAAAAAGAAAATTTATGTTTTTAGTGTTTATATATATATATATATATTGAAAACAATACTAATGAAAATTTTGGAAATTTTAAGAACATTACATTAAGAAAAAATAGTTGGTGTCAGATTATTTATGATATAATAGTGAAAGCTTCTTTGTATGGAAGCGACTAGTGATCAGAATTCAAATGATAACGCTAATTTGAAAATGAAAATGCATTAACAGAAATTATTTTAAATTTTCACAATATGGGTGTATTATTTGACTCAAAAATAAAATTATGACTCATATATTTTATTTATGCATTTTAGTTTTCAACTTCAAAAATGCACATTTTTTGACTAAATTAAAATGAAGAAGAAAAAAATTTGTTTTTTCATTTTCAAAAAAAATGCCCTACTAAATTTGAGGGGCCCGTGTGAATTTTTGCATGTGACCTCAACAGACTCTAGAACCGCCCGCCACTGCTCAGACTTCATCCAGAGTTTCTCCTGTCAGCCCCCCGCCTGAGTGAGCTGATGTGAGAACGCAGCAGGAAATCATCAGGAGAATTCACCTCGAGCGAGTGGGACAGTCCTGAACGGTCTACACACTAACCGCTACGACGAGGAGGCAAGACATGACGTTAAAAGAACGATGCGATCTCGTGTTATAAAGTAGATGTAATACATTTTATTTATAAGCGCTTTTCAAAAACTCAAAGACACTTTACAAATTGTTAAAAAAACAGAGAACAGCACAGTAAGTACAGACTAACAGACATTGCAACATTACACATAAATCATAAAGATAACAACAATAAAGGTAAAACTACAGAAAACAGAAAATACATCACAATCATACATTATAAGCTTTTTTAAAGAGGTGAGTGTTGATCAGTGATTTGAAAGTAGGAGGGTCGGTGCAGTGTTGAATGTGTGTAGGGAGTGAGTTGAGATATGATTGGTGAAGTAAGAAAAGGTAAATAATTGACATTTGTGTGTGTGTGTGTGTGAGTGTGTGTGTGTGTGTGTGTGTGTGTGTGTGTGTGTGTGTGTGTGTGTGTGTGTGCGCATATGTTGCACCCATGAAAAGACCAGGACTCTGTCTTCCATTTGGCAACTTTATTCTTCCCGATGCTGTATTTTTTTCATGATTATCTTTCTTAAGAAGCATCGGGTCCTCACAAAAAAAACGGCATACATGCACGTTATCTCTTGACCACGACCACGACCATTTACGTCACCTCTGCACGCAGGCCGATGACATCATATATCAAAACCTAAAATTAAAAGAGTTAATAAGAACTTTTTAATTTCTGTGTAAACTAACATGACATTACAGTACCTGTATGTTTTTTTAATTAACAAATTAAACAAATGTGAAATAATATTATATACAGTACTTATTTTTTTTAAGATTTATTTTTGGGCTTTTCATGCCTTTAATGGAGAGATATGACAGTGGATAGAGTCAGAAATCAGGGAGAGAGAGTGGGGAACGACATGCAGGGAGGAAGCCACAGGTGGGATGTGAGCCCGGGCCGCCCGCTTGAGACGACAGCCTCCATACATGGAGCGTGCGCACTAACCACTGCGTCACCAGCGCCCCAATATATACAGTACTTTCTAACTTATAGTGTAGTGTGCTTTCTTCTGTCAAATTGAATTACATACAAATATTTCTAGGTCGCAACACATATAACACTTCAGGCCGCCCCTGCAAAAGTCGGCGCCCCCAGTTTGGGCACCCAAGTTAAAAAAAATAAAAAAAAGTCTGCACACGCCTCTGGTCCTTTGCATGGAAAAGTTTGGCAACCCCTTCACTACAACATGCACCTTTGTTTTTCTCAGTTAGACAGCTCACTAATGTTGCACAGAGGGTTAAGCTCTAACAATCCTCTGCAGCTTTTCGGGCGTCCTGCAAAGATGGAGCACACTCTGCGATTTCCGTTCGAGGGGGAGGATCGATGAGCAAGGTCGCATCGAATAGGAGAGACGACAGAGAGAGAGAGAGGAGGAGAGAGAGAGAGAGGAGGAGAGAGAGAGATGTACCCCTGGAGGCTGGCGGCAGCTGTCTGCAGCCGCAAACACGTGTCGGTCTTCAGCCGCTCCTTCAACATGGCAGAGGAGGCGAAGAAACTGGCTGCTTACGCCGCTGTGGACAACCACGTCCAGGTACAGAGAGGTCACTCACACCTGCTGCTCAAAGCTAACATCTTAATATATCTTTATAGACTGTTAAATTGTTTTATTTCTGCAGCGTCGCAAAGTTAAAACATCTTAGCTTTGCACGTCCAGATGCTGCGTGCTAGCACAGTTAGCTCAGATGCTAGCTCGCTCTTTACGTTATTACCTAACTTGCACACTTAATGGAGGGATTTAACCCGGGTCTTATGCATGCTTGTCCCAGAATAGTTGACTAACTTTGTTCGGCTTTAAGAGCTAAACATGTTAAATGTGTGTTGCAGAGTGTGTTAGCTTTAGCCGAGCTGTCAGTGGAGTTTGAACTGAGACAAACAAAACAGGAAATGTTGCCTCAGCTAACATATGTTAGGTTTTATTTCCTTGTTCCTGATGCATGTTGGGAGAATTTCAACCTTTATTCCACTTTGTTGGAAACACTGCAGCCCATGTGTCCTCTGTTTGGATGATCATTTAAATTAAAACATAAAGTCTTCACCTTCTGCTTTTGTTTAAACACTTTAAATAAAATCTACTACATCCGCCCTGTTCATCACTTCTTCTCTCTGTCAGCAAACCCTGAAAAAAGTCAAATATCTTTGCATTTATTGATAGTTTTTTGATCCAATCTGTTTTTGAAATCAAACTTTATTTTGCATCACTTTCTCCTCCTCTCAGAATAACCAGGTGGTCGGCGTGGGCAGCGGATCGACCATCGTCTATGCCGTGGACAGATTAGGTGAAGTCGGGTGATTACTCTGCAGAAGCGTCAACATCTGGGTGTCTCGCGCTCGCCGTCCGTCTTTAACGACATCGTCTTTGTTGTTGTGTTTCAGCTGAACGAGTCCGAGAGGAGAAACTCAACATCGTGTGTGTGCCAACTTCCTTCCAGGTTTGTTTTGAAACGCCGAGTCTTTCCTCAAGTTTCCTGTTTGTGTTTGGAAACAGCTTCTGCTTCATCAACTGTGACTTGAGATGCATTTCATCCCCACACACCTGAGGAGACGTATTATTCATCATCTCCTCTTTCTTTATTTAAAGTAAATGCACAGAAATGATAAATGTTTTAAAGCACCTCGTCTGTTCTTTGTCCACCCCCCCTCAGGCTCGTCAGCAGATTCTGCAGCACGGCCTCACTCTGTCGGATCTGGACAGACACCCTGAGGTACGATGAGATCTTGATGAAAGAATCTGAAAGTCTCTTCAGAACAATATCTCAAACTGCCGGCTCGATTAGGAACATTAGAAACTCTAAATATAAATGAGAAGTGTTGTTTGTCTTTTGCTCTATTTTGATGTTTTCAATGTTTGTATGTCATTTTTAATTGGGTAAATTTTATTTGTGATAGTAAGACTCTCTCTCCATTTTCAAATCTCATCTCAAAACACATCTTTTTAAACTGTCATATTCAGTCTGATCATTCTCCACCCGGTCTCATAACTCCTTTACATCCTGTACATTTGTGTTTTTTTGTGTTTTTAATGTTAATTTTATTGTTTTGTTGTTACTTTGTTGTTTTTAATCTCTGCTCTGTAAGGTGACCTTAAGAGTTTTGAAAGGCGCCTTTAAATAAAATGTATTATTATTATTAAGAAATATTTTTACTTTGTTATTTTTTACTGTATTTTATTTTAACTTTGTTTAATCTCTGAAGGTGAGGTTTTGAGATAAGCCCTCATGTGTTTCTACCTCACCTGCACATGTGTTTTATTTTTCTGTGTGACTCTTCTTTCAAAGAAATGTGCAACTAAACTAAACTTCTTTGCACACAGCTGGATGTGGCGATCGACGGGGCCGATGAAGTGGACGCAGATCTCACGCTGATAAAAGGCGGAGGGTGAGTATATCGCTGATTTGAACGCAGCGGTGAGTGTCTCCTCTTAATGTCCGTCTCAAACTCGTTTCCTTTCCTCCGTCTCACAGCGGCTGCCTGACTCAGGAGAAGATCGTCGCCGGCTGTGCTAAACATTTTGTCGTCATCGCCGACTACAGGTTTGTAGTTTAGACTCCAGAAAAGTGTAACTGTGGGGGAGAGAGTGACCAAGTCTTAAAATGATGTTTTTATTTATTTATAGTATTTAGAAACTTCCAAACTTCCACTTGACGTCAGGCTGCTGTTTCCTGTTTCCTCCTTCATTCTGGTTTGTTAGGTCGTTTACATTTCAAAGTTGCAGTTGGAACCAAACAAAGGAGTGTTTACTCGCGACCTCAGGGTTTCTCTTAAAGGGATACTTCACCTCGTTGAAACATGAATCTGTATTGACATTGGGTCATATATGTAGAAATGTGAAATACATTTTGAAGTTGGTGCTTTCTTGGCTGAGAAAAGGCAGAAAGTGTCTTTTTGACTCGTGGATGAAAGACACCAAATCCCAGATTGCACAGCACCGTGGGCCACTCCCACTAAGGTCCTCTAGTTCAGAATCAGAAATACTTTATTAATCCCAGAGGGAAATATGATCGTTACAGTTTCTCCAAAATATACAATACAGCAGTAGAAATATAGAAATAAAAACATTTACAGACATGTTTCCAGATTTGTCTCATCCTCTCTCTCTCTCTCTCTCTCTCTCTCTCTGTGTCTCTCGCTCGCTCGCTCTCCTTCAGGAAGAACTCCAAGGACCTGGGACAGCAGTGGAAGAAGGGCGTTCCCATCGAGGTGATCCCCATGGCGTACGTTCCCGTGTCCCGGATCATCGCCAAACGCTTCGGAGGCGAGGCCAGCTTACGGATGGCCGTCAGTAAAGCGATGAGTGGAAGCTTTGATTTACCGTTTCAGAGTTTTATCTTTGAACTCCCCGCTCTGCTCTGTGCTGCTCCTGAGGACATTTCAGATCTCTCTTTGAGGTTCAGGTTCCTTTATTTGTTCCCTGTAGGTAGATGTGTTTTCATCTAGCTAGATCGATGTTCATCATGACGCACAGATTACAAAACAAAGAACAACACATCAGAGAGAAGATAACCGACTAAAACATAATAAAAAACAAATGCTAGACGTGCTCGAGGATCCACCAATCAGAGCATGCAGGAGAGCTTGTTTCAGTTCTTGGAGGTGACCCCTGAGGTTCAGGTTGAAAAACGTTGTGCAGTAAAAAGCTTTTCAGTGTAACACAATCACACGTCCAATCACGTTCCTAGAGAGGATCAGAGCAGCTGAACCGGCTCGGACCCGTTTCATACATTCATCAGAATGAGGCTGCGTTTGTTTAATGCCTTTTTATGCATTCTTTATTTTTTTGTAGCAGGAAAGATGTTCAACAGAGAGTTGGAGCTCAACGCCTTTTCGTTACTAAAAGTAAAAGTAAACGTTTGGTTTGTTCACAAGAAAACTCCAGAGCGCTTCTTTTTGGAAATATGGGTGGAAACTGTGAAACTGTGAGGTGTAAAGGTTAGAGGCAGAGTCAGTATGAATGTTGGTTGCAGTTTGTAAACACAACATTCAAACTGACCCGCTCATCACCCTCAGAAGCTCTCACTCACTGCAGGACGTAGTGTGTTTACTGCTCGTACCTACACTAACAGCTAACGCACGCTAGCACAAGCTAACAGCCGGTGTTTGTGACCTGCAAACCAGGAAGCAGACCAACTCCCCGTCTGCAGGCTGAAGCTAACACAAGGAGTTTTATCCGCTTGGTGTTTCTCCTCACTGTCATTATATTTTCTCTCCTTTGCTGCTACATTCACGTTTGAATCTCATCCAATCGCTGAATTGTTTCCACTCCTAAACTCACCTGCTGCGCTGTCATTGGCTGGAGGAAACAAACCAGCACAGAAATGTATTGAGTCGACCAGAACAAAGCAGATCATGGTGGATGGTCTTCTGGATGAGCCCAAAATCTGCATTTTACCAAAACCTGACCTACAGACAGGTCACACCACCCCTATAAAGATAAACATGCACGTCAGCATCAACACAGGCTTCATCTCAATTTAAGCACTTAACATTTAACACCAAGTATTAAAATAACATCTGTTGTTATTCACAATTTTCCATTAGCTCTGTTGTATTACAAAAAAGGGTAAATATTTTCTTTATCAATTTACTGTTGAGCTTTTTATTGATTAAACAACATAGGACACTTTACTGTAATAACTGTACTATGAAACACTGAAGTTCTGTGTGAGAGACTCCACAAAAGAGAGTGAAATTAACAAGAGGGAAAATACTTTCATCATAACTTGCATTAAACTATTCCTTACTCATTTACATACATACTGTGGCACCCTTCATGGTGTCAAACCTTTGCTCTTACAGATCAGAAAAAGCCTGAATAAATACTACATTTTTCACAACACAAAAGCTAACTGATTAGCAGTGGCATATGACATTTTACATGTATCTTGTTAGCATCGCGGCTAATGCTAATTGCACAGGACTAGCCATTTTTCAATACACCTGTTAGCATCGAGGCTAACGCTAGCTTAACGGATAGCGGATCCAGCCTTGATCAACAGCCAATATTGTGTTGTTTTTTCAACCTACCACTGAATACTTTGGACATTTGTACCCTCAGTCAGGACAGAAGAGTTGGATTTAAACTAACACGCATGTTCTCAGCAGAGATCCTATTCATTCATTTTTTATTATTATTTATCTGAACAGAGAGCTTTTTTTTCTGCGAGATTTTCTCCCGCAGCCGCCCTGTCTCTCACGCACCCCTGAGACCGGGGGCCAGGGAGAACATCTCGCGCAAGATTTTCTCCCGCAGCCGCCCTGTCTCTCACCCACCCCTGAGACCGGGGGCCAGATCTTTCCCTCTTTCCCTCTTTCCCTCTTTCCCTCTTCTCTACCGTGAAAAGCATGAAAAAGCCAGAAAACAAAAGCAGAAAAACAGCAAATTATACAAAAGACAAAAGACAAAAATTGAAGGGGGCAGTGGTCACCACCGATATTCAATAGGTTCTTCTGTATGACTTTAAATGTATACTGCACTTCCTTTTGGTAGGCAATGTTAATTGCATACAGCAGACCCATGAGCATAGCTACCATATGCTACCAATAGCCCTTCATGCCATGCTGCTTGAGCTGATGCTCCAGGACGACCTCATCTTCTATCACCAGGAGGATGCTGATGTTCATATGCTTTGTTATGCCGTCCTCAGTGTCTATAGATTTACAAAAGACAGAAAAAATAGATATAGCTGTAAATTGTTTGTAATACTCTCTGAGAAACAACATTTTTAGCCGGCAGATCCCCCTATAATCCTTCACTCTGTGAGTGAACTGAGCACAGACAAAATAACAAAACATGACAAAATATGGCAGCGCCCAGTAAGACCTCAGGGTTTCTCTCTTCCTGCAACCCTAGCCCTGTGGTAACACTTAGGGGAGTTTACAGTCAGCTGAATCAGCGCACTTGACATAACACTGTGACAAAGTGGGTGAGCAGCTCTTCTCTTAATCACCACTTGTCACTTAAGTCTTTATTTATTTATAATAATAATAATAATAAATTAGATTTATATAGCACTCAAAGACGCTTTGACAGGAAACAACAACAAAAAACAAAGCAAAAACTAACAGAACAATACAAAATAGAAATAGTGTCAAGGGAAGAGGATGAGAGTCAGTGGTTGTAGGTGGTGATGAAAAGATGAGTTTTTGGGGATTTCTTGTAGGAAGTGAGTGTGGGGGAGTCTCTGATGTTTTTAGGGAGAGAGTTCCAGAGGGTGGGAGCTGCAATGGAGAAGGCCCTCCCTGCAGGACCAACCTTCGGTCCTGGGGGGACAGGAGGTTGAGAGGAGACAGGAGACCTGAGAGTGCGGGTGGGAGTGTGTCGGTGGAGGAGCTCAGACAGGTAGGGGGGAGTCAGGTTGTGGAGGGCTTTGTAGGTGATGATGAGGTGTTTGAAGTGGATACGCTGGGGGATGGGGAGCCAGTGGAGGTCATGAAGGACAGGGGTGACGTGATCTTGGGTGCGGGAGTGTGTGAGGAGACGAGCAGCAGAGTTTTGAATGTATTGAAGTTTCTTGAGTGATTTGGATGGTGAACCATAGAGGAGACTGTTGCAATAGTCTAATCTGGAGGTGATGAGTGCGTGGGTGAGGGTCTCTGCAGCTGAGAATGAGAGTGATGGGCGGAGGCGGGTGATGTTTCTGAGGTGGAAAAAGGCTGTTTTGGTGATTTGTTTAATGTGTTTGTCGTAGGAGAGGGTTTGGTCGAAGATGACACCAAGGTTATGGATGTGGGGGGAAGGGAGCACTGTGGAGCCATCGATGGTGAGGGAGAAGTTGTTGGTGGATTTGATGAGGGATTTGGGGCCGATGATAATGACTTCTGATTTGTCGCAGTTGAGTTTGAGAAAGTTGGTTTGAAGCCAGGATTTTATTTCAGTGATGCAGTCAGTGAGGATTGAGTGAGTGGCAGGAGTGATGACTTTGGTGGCGATGTGGAGCTGGATGTCGTCGGCAAAGCAGTGGAACTGGAGTCCATGGCGGCGGATGATGTGACCAAGGGGGAGCATGTACATGATGAAGAGTAGGGGACCTAGTACTGAACCTTGGGGAACACCTTCGGAGAGAGGAGCAGTGGGGGATTTGCAGTGGTTGATGCTGATGAACTGGTATCTGTCCGAGAGGTATGATTTGAGCCAGGAGAGTGCAGTGCCGGTGATGTTGAATGTGGTTTCAAGGCGGGAGAGAAGGATGGAATGGTTAATGGTGTAAAAAGCTGCGCTTAGGTCCAGTAGGATGAGGATGTTGAGGTTTCCGGCATCAGAGGAGTGGAGAAGGTCGTTGGTGATCTTGAGGAGAGCTGTTTCGGTGCTGTGGTGGGAACGGAAACCAGATTGAGGAATTAATGTTTAATTTGGTCAACAATGAGGCTGTGATAAAAATAAAAAATCTCTTTGATACCTGTCTCGATCTTTTCCAATGCAAGGATTGAAATGTGGAAAACCTGTCCTTTACGAGTAGAAACACATTGTATATCCCTGTTGATAAAAACATAATACATATTAACATTACGTCACACCGACAAAACCATGCAGAGCAACAATTCAGAGAATAATCCTGAAACACACACGGATGAAATTCTTAATTCCCCCATGTTTTTTTTTTTTTATATTTTACCTTTATTTAACCAGGCAGGTCATTAAGAACAGATTCTTATTTACAACGACGGCCTGGCAGAAGACAGAAGCCTTTTGAGGGGAGGGCGGGCTGAAAGGAAAGGTCAATGTTAAAAGGACAAACAGCACAGTTAGAAGATAGCAGCGTACAACATTTCCAAACAGCCACAGCACAATAAAAAGTTCAAACATATCTAAACTAGGGCTGGGCACGTTAATGCGTTCTCACATGAATTAATTATCGCAGACAATTATTTTACCTCGCATTAATGCAGTTTTTATTATTTATTTTCTTATTGTAAAAGTCTGTTGCTCACTGGCTTTTATTTTGTAAAATTCCATCGTGAGTGAGCCTAGTATGTTGCTTACTGCTGCGGCGCTCACAGGAAACAGGAAACAGTCAGAAAATAATTGGCGGATAATAATAAATACAGCAAGGAGAAGGGTACGGAACTTTTACATGGCCATTTTCATTTTAAAGTTCTTCCAGACGGCGCAGTCGACAGAGCCGAAGTTATTTGTAACCACTGCGAAGTTGAATTTTCTTATCACCAGAGTACTTGATAAGTACTCCAAAATATGTTGCAGCTAGAAACTCAGGCGGAACGCTGAAAGGTCGTTTCACTGGTCTTCACTTTAGTTAAGTGTTTAACAAAGACCCAGTACCTTCATTCACTCTGAGTCTCTTCAGCTGCTGAATAATAACTACAACTTTCTTGCTAACTCCGGACCATCACAACAACAACACTCTTCTCTGAACTCCTGCATGTCAGTTTCTCACTCAGAGACTCCACCTAGTGGTGTAGATTATGCAGCGCGTTTAATTAATAACATGTATACATCAACTGTTTGAATAATGTTGCAGTTCAGACAAATACATTAACAACTTTGAAGATGAATTCAAAAAGATTATAAACTAAAGAATTTCAAAATGACAAGTACAACAAAAATGTGTTTGTGGGGTCCCCGATAACCAAACAATAAACATCAATGTTCTCAATTGACCTGTCACACTCTCCCCCACTTTAAAAATGGTGTCCCGACATTTTCATTATACCTCTTGGCCTAAAACCTTTCTGGGCAGTTTTTTTATATACATATATATATATATATATATATATATAACAAACAGGATGACATTATGCCCTTGCAGTGGCAATAAGCTTTAGTTTTCTATTTATTTGCTTTGATTACATTGTTTAAGTTGAGAAGTACATTTACAATAAAAGTGCGCTATACACTACTTTTTAATTCATTATTGGATTTTGTGTATAACAATGCGATTAATCACAGGAACTCATGCGATTAAAACTTTTAATCGTTGCCCAGCCCTAATCTAAACCTACCAGCCATAAGGAAGGCAAAACACAGTCATCACATTGCACGGCTCCCCCCCCCCCCCCCCCCCATTGTACAGAGTTTTCTCAGAATCATATAAAAAGTTTACCTTCAGAACCCTCGTATTTCTGTGTGAGGAGATAGCGGTATGTTTTCTCGTCACCACTGGATGGTTTCTCTTCCAAAGCCTAAAAAAGAACCCACATCTTAAAGTAGGTAATGAAACCTATCAAATTATTACAACTGGTGACATCATCAAAGCCTTAGGTGAAATCAGACAAACATTTCATAGCCAGACACAGGCCTTCACTTGTAGTGTGCCTTATAGAAACTCTTACCCTGGTGAAAAGGCTTCTCTTGTGGGGGACTGAGCAGTAAGGCACAAGACACAGGAGTAAGTTTACAGAAAAGGTAGGTTTTTATTTTACCCAAAAATAGAAAACAAAGTTTACAAACCAAACGGGCCTTGTAATCCGTCTCCCAGGTTTACCCTCCTTCTCCACTGTCGAATATCGAACCTCTCTGGGGAACAGTTTCCAGCTGATGTAGGCGACTGGATGCCGATCGTGTAAAATACTGGGAGGAGAAAATGCAAACAAGTTAAGTTAATACACGCATTGCGATTTACCAAGCCTGACAAAAATTGCGGTGATTGTGACGGTGTCTGTATTTAACACCTTTGAAAGGAACGTGCTAACCCAGGAGACCAGTGTTACGCACAACAGGCTGCTGTTATTGTAGTTAGGAGGAGACATAGACACAACAAAAGAAGGCATAAAGATCATGTTTTTCCCCACGTGTTTACATGTTTCAAATGACAGAAAAATAAATGGCATGCA
Source organism: Labrus mixtus (assembly GCF_963584025.1). Taxonomy (NCBI): domain Eukaryota; kingdom Metazoa; phylum Chordata; class Actinopteri; order Labriformes; family Labridae; genus Labrus; species Labrus mixtus. The sequence continues at coordinate 32,118,360 of NC_083614.1, read as the reverse complement.
TTCATTTTTTTAAATTTGATTCAATATTCTAATTGTTAAGGAAGAGAAACACCATGATTAAACTACAGGCTATTGTTGCCAAAGCCTACAGCCAAAGAAAACTGAAAATCCACAGCCTCTGAAGTCTATAGATTTTCAACACTGACATTTATGTCTTCCTATTTCCTTCTTTTCGCCAACATTATATTTTAAACAGTGATTTCCTTTTTCTCGGGTCGCGCGAGTGATTGCTGGATATTACTGAAAGCTGCCAATGCCTCCTCTGTCAATCAATACATTTTTATTTGTATAGTGTCAACTCATAACAAGTGTTATCTCGAGACACTTTACAAAAAGCAGGTAAAATACCTTAATTATTGCTATATTACAAAGATCTGGCCTATCCATTATGAGCACTTCAGCAAAGCAGCAAAAGTTACAGTGGGGGGAGGGTTGTTCTGGCAGGCCGTCAACCAACGATCTGATTGGGAATCCAGGATCTAGTCAAGTCTGTGAGTAGAGCTGCCCCGTTGGAGAAATGGGGTATGAAGCGGTGATAGAAGCCGGATAGCCCAAAAAGGGTCGGAGCTGCTTTGTTGTTTGTGGCAGGGGACAGGACTCTATGGCCTGGGTTTTGTTGACCTGAGTGCGTACAACCCCATTGCCGATGACGTGGCCCACGTACTCTGTCTCTGCAGCAGCAAAGACGAACTTCGACGGGTTGACAGTCAGCCCGGAAGAATGAAGGCAATCCAAGACAGCTTGCAAGTGTTCCTGCCACGTGTTACTGTAAATGACAATGTCATCCAGATATTCTGCAGCAAAACCAGAGAAATCACAAAGTACCTGGTCCATGAGTCTCTAGAAAGTTGATGGAGCGCCATGCAACCCAAATGGCATTACTGTGAACTGGAAAGGGCCCCATGGTGTACTGAAGGCTTTCCTAGCCTTTCAAGCAGTTCATCAATTTTTGGTGTTGATAGTAATCAAATTTAAAAAAAAATTAATTCAGGTACGTGACATCAATGCAGAACTTTATGCTTCCATCCTTCTTTGGTACGAGCATCACTGGGTTACACCACACGATGTTCCCCAGGGACAGCATCAGATCAACCTCCCTCCTCAGTGAGGCCAACAGGCCCTCAGGGATCCTGCAACTTAATCTTCTCACAGAAACACTTTCTCTAACAACAATTCATGTTCAACAGAATTTGTTCTCCCAGGATTCTCCTGGAAAACTTCTGAATTACAAATAGATCGCACCTGAAGCCTTTGGCCATGTGAGAGGTTACAAGATCATGGTCTACCAGATCAGTAGAGGGTGTTAAGTGATTTATGTGTAGTACCCTACTGGAGCGTGAGTGCCCTGGTATGTAGTTGGCCCAAGTTTCTATAGGATTTGGAGCGGCCCTTGCCATTTAGCCAACCGTTTGTTGTCATCACTAGGTAGGAGCACCAGCACTTTCTGTCCTGGGTGGAAGGATCTCTGCCTGGCTGACTTGTTGTACCAGGACTTCTGCTGCTGCTGGGCGTCCGCCATGTGCGATTGGGCCAGCGCACCCATTTTCACCAGCCGCTCTCTCATCTGGATGACATAGGATACAACGTTAACAGATCCCACCCTCCCCTTGGCCCCTCCGAGATCTCAACAGTGCCAATGGCCCCCTGAACTTCATATACATACAAAAGTTAAAAAGGAGAGAAACTAGTGGAGGATTGGGTACTTCTCTGTATGCAAAGAGGAGGTAGGAAGCCATTGATCCCAGTCTGTACCAGTGTTGTTTACAAACTTCCGGAGCATCTGTTTCAGGGTCTGGTTAAAGCGCTCTGTTAGCCCATCCATTTGAGGACAATATGGTGTGGTCCTGAGGCTCCTGATACCCAGTAACTGGTTCACCTGTTTCAGCAGAGTAGACATAAAGTTAGTTCCCTGATCAGTTAATATTTCACAAGGGAAGCCCACCCTTGAAAAGAATTGTAACAGAGCAACTGCTTTCATTGTTATGACCTACAATGTCCAACCCAAGGCACTCAAATGTGCTGCCAATAATGGGTAGTGGTTGAAGTAGAGCTCTGGGGGTGTTTTAGCAGATGTTATTTGGCACTGAGGGCAACATCACTGGGCAGGCCAGGCCAGTGGAAATGGTTTTTAATGCGAGCCGTGGTTTTGTGTTTGCCCATGTGGCCAACCCAGGGAACTGAGTGCCTCAAGGCAAGTATGGTGTTTCTAGCTGCAATGCTGACTCTTGTTGACGATAGAGGATACCATTTAGCAGGATATACTCATCACTTATGATGTCCAACTCAGCCTCCGGCTCCTTCTGGAAAAGAGAGACTAAAGATGGATCAGTTTTCTGCATATCACTTATATTACCTGGAAGTTGAAACCCTAGTTGTAACTCTGGCCCAGTGCTGGTTGATGGTGTCATCACTGTCTTTTGGAATTTCTCCTGTATTCTCTGTCTGCAGGTTTTCCAAGACTTCCCACGTGTGGTCTCCAACTCCTCATTGAAAAAGGGCAGGGCACTGAGAATTGAAGGGCTGATTGGATTGCAATCTAGTTACCACAGCGTTACACTTTCTGCTTTGTTCTGGCTCCAACAAATCAGAAAGAACTGGTAGGTCTCTTTCTAGAACAGCATGAAAAGGCAGATCATCAGCAACCCCAATGTTCAAAAGGTAAGTCTGACCTTCTACCATACATGTCAGCTGTTGGATAAGGCTTCTCGTCTCCATGAGCACAACAGATAGGGATGGTGTCACTGTTGCTGACAATGTTGGGTGGTACTTCCTGCGTACCAGTGTCTAATCACTCCCAGAGTCGAGCAAGGCCCTAAAATTGGTTCCATTAACTTCAATGTTTTGCATTTTAATAGAAAAGTAATTCTTAAACTCAGCCACTTAATCTAAACAATGAGAGACTAAACGAAAAAATAAGCTCATAATAAATCAAACTAAGTTTGTAAGCTGTTTGTATTGTTGACTGCTAAATAAACATGTGCTTGTGAACAACTAATGACGTGAGTGATATTACCCCTTTGTGGTTCTTGCCATCACAGAGACATAGATCAAATGAAGGTTTCCATTTTTTTCAGACCACCAGAAACTGTCCGTCCAGGCAAACATCAATGGCGCCCATATCAGTTTCTGAAATGCAAAGTAAGTGACTCATGAGTCATCATTAACAGAAACATATAGAATCAGTTAAATTAATTATTTTCAAGAAAAATATTTTTCCAATAGGTATACAGAGGAGGAGAGATTGTGATATTTGGTGAAATGATCAGTTTTATGTATTTATTTTCTCTGGAATATAGCCGTTGCTGTCCGTCTTTTCAATCTTTGACCTGGCGCTTTGAATTGTGGGAAACAGTCAGCGAGAAGACTGGTCTGATGATCTACTGAATTGTTGGCAAGAGAAATCAGTACGTACTCAAGTATAGTAGATGTTTCAAAAACAGCCTGAGACTTTGTTGAACCTTCTGATACGGGCCCCTGACAGATAGCAAACAGTGAGTCAGAGATGAGAGGAACTTACTGAGATGACCAAAGTGAAGAAGCAGCAGGATGGTTTGATAACTCTGATCAAAACAGGATAACAGTCTTATCAGCAACAACAATACTCCAGTTTGAACCACTGGATAAGGAGAGACTGGGCTCTGCCTGTACCTGAAAAAAACAAAAACAAAAAACAGCATTTCCACAATTTCAAATATGCACACTAGTGTTCACATTGATCGATTGGACTTTATTGTCATACAAAGTCTGAGCCCCTGCAAACCAAAGCTTGGAATTTGGAGTGGTGCCATGTCACTTCCTGAGTTCTGCCAAGGTGCCTCTGGGCAAGGCATCAACCCTCCCAACAGCTAGTTCGGGTACTTGCTAGCTTACTACACGTGACCTAAGTGAATAAGTACACTGTTGCATGAATAATTAAAACTCTTAAGGAGAGAAGTCGTCTGCTTCCGTATTTTATAAGACACACCTGGAGCGAAGTGTGAAATACGACTCAGCCAGTTATCCAATTCAGACAGTCCTTTAAGCCTTCGTAACATTGAGGTACTTTGAGCTGGATTCTAAGCTTTACTTCAGGATTAAGATGCAATATAGCAGCGAAGCTCGTCCAAAACGGGATAGACATCTACCACGTCGGTTTGATGACTTTGTATCAGATAATCAAAGCCGTAGACCACGAGCTACACATCACCTGAGCACAGTACAATACGAACATGAGCATGGAGCAAGAGGATGAGTATCAGCTACTGGAGGGAGTAGCCAAGATGACCTCTCACTCCTCCTCAGACCATCCCTTATTCATGTCAAGGTAATGGAGAGCAGCAGTATAGCTCTTACAGCATTCGCCAGGAGTTGGAGATGAAAAGGGAAGAGAACGCACAGCTTCAACAATCTCAACTAGCCATCCATAGGGACTTTGAGCAACTTCACTCCCTTAAAGATAACATGAAGATGCTTGTGGAGACTGTGTGTAGCCTCAAGCAAGCAAAGCCAGCTACGTTAAGTTATACATCTACAAGGCCGTTTCTGGGAGAGTGGCCATACTGCATTCCTCCACCTGCCCACACCATACCCTCAGTTGGAGAGGAAGCGAAATGGCCTGAACCACCGCCAACCATGGCCTGAGGCTGGAGAGCAGAAAGGAAGGAACAATGTGACAAACTTCTTGGACAAAGTGATGTACGAGCTCCAGGAGATCAGTCTCAAAGCAGCGTCTGGTGCAGCTGTTAGGGGTGAGAGGCCTCACCCTGCGAACCTTCAACCTCCTAGACAGACCCGTTATGAAGAGCCTCAATTCCGTCCTCCACAGTCAAGCTCCACTCCTATCCAGCGTAATCCAGTAGAGTAGACAGTCAGCGAGAAGACTGGTCTGATGATCTACTGAATTTTTAGGGGCCCCGGACAGATAGTAGACAGTGAGTCAGAGACGAGAGGAACTTACTGAGATGACCAAAATGAAGCAGGATGGTTTGATAACTCTGATCAAAACAGGATAACCGTCTTATCAGCAACAACAATACTACAGAATGAACCACTGGAGGAGGAGAGACTGGGATCTGCCTGTACCTGAAAAAAAAACAAAAAAAAAAACAGCATTTTCACAATTACAAATCGGCACACTAGTGTTCAATTGGACTTTTTTTTTTTTTTGGTTGACAGTCAGCCCGGAAGAATGAAGGCAATCCAAGACAGCTTGCAGGTGTTCCTGCCATGTGTTACTGTAAATGACAATGTCATCCAGATATTCTGGAGCAAAACCAGAGAAATCACAAAGTACCTGGTCCATGAGTCTCTGGAAAGTTGCTGGAGCGCCGTGCAACCCAAATGGCATTACTGTGAACTGGAAAGGGCCCCATGGTGTACTGAAGGCTTTCCAAGCCTTTCAAGCAGTTCATCAATTCTTGGTGTTGGATAGTAATCAAATAAGAAAAATTGAATTCAGGTACGTGAAAGCAATGAAGAACTTTATGCTTCCATCCTTCTTTGGTACGAGTATCACTGGGTTACACCACTTGATGATCCCCAGGGACAGCATCAGGTCAACCTCCCTCAAGTTTTGATTAATTATTGCTTTTAAAATAAAACCTATCGTTATTTTTTTTTTTGCGTCCATTCAATTGAGGGTGCAGACGTTTGCATTGCACCCTTATTTTAAATGTATCAACCAGGCCTGCTAATATTGTATCATACCATGTCATGGCGTGGATTTTAAGGACATTTGGAGCGGTCTCTAATTACTTTCAATAAAACAGTAGGGAAAACGTGTTGTATTTAGCATCACTGCAAAGAAGAAACAAGTGAAACAAAAAACTGGTCGGCCATTTTTGAACGATGAGAAAACAGGCAAGTCATGTTTTTATGTCTCTTTACATTTTTATTTTCCACTTCCCCCCTCCTTCATCAAAGTATTCACACATGCACATGTAATCATTCTGTTCTGTTTACTGACTGTCTCCTAAACACAACCACTAGAGGGCAGCTCAATCTCTTCAATAACATCAGCAGCTCTTGTGCAGTCTGACGTACGCAGAGTATGTTTGTGTTGTTGAGCATATGCACAGGCACAAAGTCTTTAATTTGAACTCTTTGGCACAGATCATATCTTTACTGTTCATTATGAGTCCGGGATCTCACTTTAATTACATCCAGTGAATAATGTATCTCTTTAAAAACAACACAAAGTAATCTTTAAAAGTTTTATTCAGCCCCCTCGAGAAATAGGAGTTCACGTTGTGTTTGTGTGCTTCTGTTTTTTTTTAATTCCTCCTTTTGTGTCCTCTCATTCTCCGACATCAGACATATATGCATGTGATCCACGATCTGTGTGTGTGTGTGTGTGTGTGTGTGTGTGTGTGTGTGTGTGTGTCTGGCAGAGAGTGTGGGGGCATCCTAGTCATGGACATTAGTGTGTGTGTGTCTCCTGAAGATACTGAGACATCAGCGATCATCACAAAGCCTCGACCTGATCTCACCTTTAGCACAGAGACAAACTTCGATCAGAGGAGTTCAACCTGCCTCTCAGCAGTGTGGAAATCTAAATCCCTCTAATCATTTTTCATTGTGCGTATTCGCTGTGAAGATTGCACTCAAAGATCAAATGATGGATAAGGAAAGAGATGTCAATGCATGAAAAGCGGTTTGACAGATTAAATACGATCAGAACATGATGATGATTAGAAGCAGCTTGAAACTAAACTAATCTGTTATTGATGCTCTAAGTTGTCATGAAATGTAAAGCATAGATTTTTAAAAATGTCTTTTGAAGAGCAGAGAAAAAGAAACAGAAAGGTTCTCTGGAGTCGCCTCTCATAAAGAAAGTGTCAAATTAAGAAAAAGAGACAAAACACAAGAGTTTTCACAGTCTTACATTTCAGTTCCAGCTGTGAAATGTGTCCTCTAAACCAAACACAGCCTCAGCCAGAAAAACAGAACTTGTAATAACAAAGAACAATATTCAAATCACTCAAAAATGATGCAATTATTTCAACTGAAGATCAACTTTTGACCAAGACAGCAGCGCGCCGTGTGCACAAAGCAAGGCAACGGTCCCTATTTGATGAACTGTAAAACTTCAAATAAAAGCCCATCTCAATTTAAGGCCTTGTTCCCGTTACTAGCCTTGTGTTGCTGCACATTTTGACAGATGAAGGCAGGTCTCAGTTAGAGATATGCAGGGTGGAGAGACACACAGTACACTTAAATATTCTTTCTGGCTGTACAAATTGTTAGAAAGTGGAATTCTGGGAAAAACCTATAAAATCTATAGATAGTTTACTTGCGAGTAGCAGAATGCATAAAGAAGCTAAATTTAGAGTTTTTTGTACTTAACTTATTCCACTTTATACTTCTAATCCATCCCTACATTTTTTTTCTTGGGGGGGGGGGGGATTCTGGTAGTTCTTATTAAACTTCCAAGCTGATTAAAAACTGTCTGATTATTTGATAATTCAAACAATATAGCAGGGCTTAAGTTTCACTTCTCCTTTCATGTATTTATTGTTACAGTAATGCTGCTCAGCTGCCCCCCAGTGGCTCTATGAGGAAGTGACCAAACTATAGAAATACTGTGTTTCCCCTACCATTATATTAGGGGGGTGGCCAGATTATGAGAAGGTAAAACAAGTCACAACATTAACGTTATTCAGAATGAATGAAGAGCTCTGGTCCTCTGATTAAATAAAGATTATGTTTAAAAAAATACACATTTTTAATAAAAAGGCACATTAAGAGGCATTTCGTTATCTTTAATGGCGGGCTGCAAACCGACATGAAAGGTGTTAATGCCACAGCCGTCCTGGTGTTAACCGTCGACTGTAAATAACAGTTTTCTACACAATCAACGGCCGTTATTTCAAATTCACGCGTTTATCAGATTTAATCACCCGATTAATATATTTTATTTTTATTTATCTAAGTGTATTTTATTCATTGACCCAACTAAAACAATTAAATACAAAAATAAAATGTTGAATCTTGAATAAAAAGCAGGAATGAATATATTGTTATAAAATCTGAGCATCTTTTACAAGACATTAATCAACAAAACACATCATTAAAAAATGAACAAAATGTGAAATATAGAATTATAGAAATATATAGAAGAAAATAAAATATAAATACGTTGAAATAAACAGAACTAAGTACCAAAGCACAGCATATCAGTTATTTACATAATTTTCCGATATTTTTTTCCTCATTATTTTTGCATTTTCAATTAACAAACAGGCATTTAAACTGTTGGTGTTTAACCGACGACAAAATAAGTAAATATATCAACAAAACTGACCTGAAAACAAAAAACAAAGATGATGTTATATCTTGAAATGAATCAAAATTGAATATATTAAATACAATAATATTTTGAGGGCACTTCTATTCTGACAAAAGATTCGGACCATTTTTATTTGCCTTCCTCTCATCCATCCTTTATTTCCTTTTTTTTAATTTCAGATTTAACTATTTTGATTTGTTAAATAAAAAAAATAATTAAAAAAATGAAAAAGATAGTTGAGGAGCAGCGCCCCCTGTAGGACGCGTTGGAGATTACGCTTTTAGCAGTTAGAAGAAAAAAAAACGACCCGGATGTAAATCTTCTTACTTCCGCTAGTGGCTCCTGCTGCTGCCATCGTTTGATGCTAATCCAGTGAATATTTTCTCTTGTCGATGGCGAACAGAACCGTTAAAGATGCGAACAGCATACACGGGACCAACCCGCAGTATCTGGTGGAGAAAATCATCCGAACTCGGATCTATGAATCTAAATACTGGAAGGAGGAGTGCTTCGGTTTGACCGGTTAGTAACACGTTAGCTAACGAGCTAGCTTTCAGAGCTAACATTAGCATCCTGAAGGTTTTACTGATTACTGATATAAAACTGTTTTCTCTATTTAAATTAATTAAAACCACTTTACTCATATCTTTCTTTAAGGTCTATAGAATAATATCATTATAATGACTACATTTTAACCTTTAAATGGGCAGATATCTGTAAATATTATGGAAATTAATTGCTGTTTTCTTTTGTATGTGGTTTAAAATAAAACTGATTAATGATTTTGGTTAAAATATGACCAAATAAAGAGTCTGTATCTCCCAGGATATATCTCCAAGTTAGAGTATAAATTCAACATTTCCCCTTTTTTTCCTGTACCAACTTTCACAACATTTTATAAACAATGTTTTAACTTTCAATCATTTGCATTAAAAAAAGTGAAACAAGTGAAAGGTAGTTATCCACATAAGCTGTAAACAGTAGTAACGAATCAATTTGTTTGAATAAAAAACAATTAGAAAGTAAATATCTGTTGTATTATCATCCCAACATGTTGACCTGTGTGACTCACCTTACAGCCTAAAAAACATTGAAACAAATATATCTATGTAGTGAACTGTTTTACACTCCTTTCTGGGTGATGTGTCCTCCAGGATACAAACATTCAACGTCCAATTATCAAAGTTGTGAACTTGCAATTCCAAGAACCTTTTGACCATTTACAATTCACTTAGCAGACGCTTTCATCCAAAGCGACGTACATCAGAGAGTAAGAACAACACAAGCAAGGATCTAGAAAAAAGGGAACAATGTCAGTAAGAGCAAACGATCAGCTTTGAGTCTGATTGGACACACAGGTGCTGACAGGAAGTGACCAGAGGCAAAGCACAACATTGAGGGCAGTTCTTGAGAGCTCTAATCAGTATAGAAACCATCTTATAAGTCGTCGTTATCAAACAGAAACCATCGTCATTACCATCATCATCAATAATATGGAGACCATCATCATTAAGTTAGTAGGTATCCATGAAAGAGCTGGGTCTTTAGCTTTTTCTTAAAGGTGCAGAGGGACTCTGCAGATCACATGGAGTTTGGAAGTTCATTCCACCACCGGGGGGCGACAGAGGAGAAGAGTCTAGTCAGAGACTTAGGACCCTGTTGTGAAGGTTGGATCAGACGCCTTTCATTGGCAGAGCGTAGTGGGGGGGGGGGGGGAGTGTAAACCTGGATGAGAGAGTTAAAGTAAGGAGGAGACGTTTTTGTCTCTGTTTTGTAAGCGAGCAGCAGAGTTTTAAATGTGATGCGAGCAGTAACTGGGAGCCAGCGTAAGGAGATGAACAGCGGAGTGACATGTGCTCTTTTAGGAAGGATGAAGACCATTTAATCTGCATAAACAACTAAAGTAAACACCTAACTGTGTAATGATATCAATGAGTAGCAGCAGTAGGTATTTTCTGCCCTCTTTTCTTTCACAGCCGGTTTCTCTCTGAATGAAACGTTTATCCTGTTGTGTCGTTCACAGCTGAGCTGGTGGTCGACAAAGCCATGGAGCTGAAGTACGTGGGTGGAGTTTACGGTGGAAACATCAAGCCCGCTCCTTTCCTCTGTCTCTCCCTGAAGATGCTGCAGATTCAACCAGAAAAAGACATCATCGTCGAGTTCATCAAAAATGAGGATTTCAAGTGAGTCTGAACCTACTGAGGATGTAAACCAACACAGCAAACATAACAAAGGATGGAAATGACATAAGCCTTGTTCACACTCCTGATTATATCCTGTTGCATGTGTGAACGCAAACAGCTGAATGTTTCTCTCTTCACCCGGAGTTTCTCCTCCAGCCTCCTCGTGTTTATTCTGCAGAAAGTCAGAGTGAGCTGATGTGAGAACGCAGCAGGATATAATCAGGAGAATTCACTTGGAGCCAGTGGGAGGGGCCAATGGGAGGGGGTAGTGACCTTTATTCCCTGTGATCGCTGCACGACCATAGACTGTCTGCACGCCACCTCTACCATCTCCGTCACTCCGGTGTCTTTTCGTGCATCAGGAGAACCCTGATGTGTAGAAATAAAAAAACAAGAAATGACCCAATACTGGGTGCCTTAGTCTTCTAGTGGTGTCAAAACAGTAATCAATATCCTCTCATCCCTACTGGACAGGCTGTGGATATTTCGTTAATCGTCCCTCTCTCGTTGTTTTATGTTTGTTTTTGTCAGATATGTTCGTTTACTTGGAGCGATGTACATGAGGTTAACGGGCACTGCAGTGGACTGCTACAAATACCTGGAGCCGCTGTACAACGACTACAGGAAAATCAAGACTCAGAACAGAAACGGAGGTGAGTTTGAAACTTTTGGTCTGTGTCCCGAAAGTAAGGGTGCACTAACACTCGGCCCAGCTGCCCCCACACATGATTGACCCCCCCCCCAGTCCCCCGCTGGCCTGCACTCACATATCTCCAGGCCCAACCGAGCTTGAGCACGGTGACCTTTTGTACATACGTCATGTTATGCCATCAGCGTGTGACCTGCGCTTTGAGTAGCCCGAAGACGAGAACAGAAAGATACAAGCTCAAGACCTTTTACTAATTGTTTTTCTCCGTCTTGTTTCTGTAGTTTGGTTCTTCACATTAAGGTCCAGTCCGTGTTCAAAGACTCTGAGATGCTGATCTTGTTGTGTACTGAAAATGAAATCCCTCAAATCTCCTTTCATTCCTCTCTCTGTGGTTTTAGAGTTTGAGTTGATGCACGTGGATGAGTTCGTCGACGAGCTGCTTCATGCAGAGAGGATGTGTGACATCATTCTGCCCAGGCTTCAGGTATGTGTGACCTGTTTCTACAATGAACACACACACCGTGTTTTTAAGTTTAGATATTCATCACTGAGGTGTGTGTGTGTTTTTGTTCCGCAGAAGAGACACGTCCTGGAGGAGGCCGAGATGTTAGACACTCGGATCAGCGCTCTGGAAGAGGATCTGGATGAAGTGGAGACCAGTGAGGAAGAAGACGAGGAAGAGGAGAAGGTGAAATCAGAAAACTGCTTTGCTTATTCCACCAGATGTGTGTTCAGTCCGTTGTGTGCTTCCGCTGTGCTGCGTCTCAGCTCCGTCAGTCCGGAGTCCTCTGCAGCAGATACACAAAACTTATATTTTAGCTGGATGCCGAAGCACGGTGCATCAGTGACATGCCCCCCTAAACACAAGAGGGTCGGTTGGCCTTCTCTTGAAGAGAGGAGCAGCAAACATTGGTTTTCATTAGGGCTGGGCACGTTAACGCGTTATTTTCTCATTAATTAATTATCGCCGACAATTATTTGATCTCGCCTTAACGCAGTTTTTATTATTTATTTTCTTATCGTAAAAGTCTGTTGCACACTGGCTTTTAGTTTATAAAATTCCATCGTGAGCGAGCCTCGTATGTTGCTTACTGCTGCGGCGCTCACAGGAAAGAGGAAACAGTGTTGCCAACTTGGCGACTTTCTCGCTAAATCTGGCGACTTTCCAAACCCCCTTGGCAACTTTTTTTGTCAAGAGCTACTAGCGACAAATCTAGCGACTTTTTCTGGTGTTATTGGAGACTTTTTTGGTGTAAGAAACTGACGTGAAAGCACGTATTGCTCTGCAGTTACTGTCCTCAACGAGGAGCGGGTGCTGCCGTGAGCCCCTCCCCCTTCCAAAAGCTCTCACAGGCTGTCAGTCAGAGAGCAGAGAGGAGACCCACACCACTCTGCGTCCAGACTGCAACCAATGCAATAAGCTTTAGTTTTGTATTTATTTGCTTTGATTACATTGTTTAAGTTGAGAAGTACATTTACAATAAAAGTTAGAGTGGAATACGGGCGCCTACATGACCCGTTCTTCTGATTGGCTCGTTCTTAAAGTCCCTCAAGCTTTTACTGAACTCGGTAAATCTGCATTTTCTTTTGATGCCCCAAATTTTTGGAAAGGCCTCCAGCAAACTCTAAGGATAGGAGTTCTTCCCTCTCTTCCAGAGTTTAGGAATTTGATTTTGAACAACTTAGTTTCAAATTGGAACTGTTTTAAATGATCTCAGTGGTTTTTGTCACAGATTCTGAGTGTTTGATGTATTTTTGCTTGTTTTACTGTGCTTGTAATCTCGACGTCATTGGAAATGAGGGAAATCTCAGTGTCTTTTTGAGAATAAATAAAGGTTTGATATGAAATCAAATCAATTTACCACAGAGCAGGACAGGAAGTCAGACACAGAAACATCATTAAAACATGTTGAGTTCTGTTAGAACAAGGAAACGATGATTGTTAGGGTATACAAATCCTGAAGTTTGAAAGATGTTCCTTTGAATGATCTGTAAATGTTTGTAAACTAGTTGATTTTTAAAATGTTGGTTCTGTTTCTTTTTCCCGTCCTGCAGCCGGAGAGACTCCAGACCCCCGAACCTCACAGACGCAGTTATCGAGACAACGACAGACCCCGTCGCTCTCCATCCCCTCGTTACAGACGCAGCCGCTCACCCAGACGGTTGGTGTTTCTCTTATACTCAGGTTTACTGAGGGAAGCGTGTTGATGTCATCATGAAACCTATCTAAAACCGTCCTTTGTGGTTTTTCTTTTCCCCTCAGGAGGAGCAGATCTCCAAAGAGGCGAAGGTATGTTCCCCTGAAAAACCTTCTTTACCGTCAAATGTAACATTCTTAAATCATGCACGTTGATTTATTTTGCCGTGTGTTGTCAGCCCGTCGCCACGGAGAGACCGCCATCGCAGCAAGAGCCCCCGCCGACATCGCAGTCGTTCCAGAGAAAGACGCCACCGCTCCAAATCTCCAGGTACGGGGAGCAGATTTCAGGTTCTTTTATTAGACTCAGATAATAATCGACGCGGGATTTATGGGTTGAAGTTAAAACCTCTACCAGAAGGTGGCAGCCTGATCCATCTGCTAGTTTGGAGGAGAAGGGGAGACTTGAATTTCTGCCGTTCCACCAGGAAATTGAGTTCCGCATAATTTTGCACAGTGCTACTTCCTGGCTGAGAGCGGCGCATAACCCCAACCCAAACCACATTATTTTAAGTCACATAAGTCACATATCTTCCTCTTCTTCTTCAGTGTAAATACGTCTCAGAGCTCCTCTTCAACATGTGTGTGAAGTTTCTTGTTCTAAATCCACTCTGATCCTGTATTTGATCATGCCTATAAACCCCTCTATTTCAGCCCTGCTGAGAACAGGCTGTTTCTGTGTCTGTTCCTTTAAATTCCTGAAATCAAGACCACCACTGAGAGGCTATTGTTCCACGTCATCACTGTGATCAGAAGGAAAACGCCTCTTTCTGAAAGATAAAATAACTTCAATTCATTTGTAGTTAGATTTTATTATCCCCCGGTTATGATCGCAACCTTCCCGGTGTTACGGCCGTAAGTGAGTGACACGCCCCCCCTAAACACAAGATGACGATTCTTCAGCGTTATTTATGGCCTTGGTCTTGTCTCATCTCGGTCTCGTCCCCTTAATGTCGTGGTCTTGTCGTGGTCACGCCCTGCCTTGGTCTTGACTCTGTCTCAATCCCCAAATGTCTCAATCTTGCCTTGGCCCGCCTTGATCTTGGTCTTGATCCCTAAATGTCTTGGTCTTGTCTTGGCCCTCCTTGGTCTTGTCTCTGTCTCAATCCCTAAATGTCTTGGTCTTGTCTCGGTCTTGGAGCACTCTGGTCTTGGGTATGTCATGGTCTCGGTTAGTGTATTCTTGACTACAAAACTAACACTTGCCAACACTGGCTCTGATTATGTTTTTTATAAAAGTCCTTCTTGTACATGTGGAGATCTGTTGACAGTTTTTGTTGCTTTTATTCTGAAGGAGTTCTCCTTTTTTTTTTTCCAGGTCACAACAGAAGCCGCAGACATCGGAGTCACTCAAAGTCCCCGGAGAGGTGAGTCTGATAAACTCAGCAGGAAGAACTTTGTCCAGTTTTCATACAAATGAGTATTTTCTTATTTTGATCTGTATGCTTACGACTTGTAAACCGTAGAGGTTAAAGTAAATAAACACGTCTTTGCTGTGGAAGCTTTCGTTAGCATAACGGGCGTTTTCTGGACGAGACACTTCCCCGCTTTCTGTTTGTGTGATTTCTCTGATAATTTTGTTTCTTTTCATTTTCAGGAGCTCAAAAAAGAGTCACAAGAAGAGTCGAAGAGGAAACGAGTGATTCCGTTTTTTGTATCTTTTCACCTCCAGACTGTCAGACATTTTTTTATTTTTTATCTTATTTTGAAGGTTAATTTACATTATTAGATATTGAAGCTTTGAGAACGAGCTAAAGCCTTCAGGTTTCTGTACAGATTAAATCCCTCCCTCCATCTGTAACCTGCCCGCCCTGTGCTGCAGTACGCCTTCTGAGAGAGAAAAAGCTCAGAAAATCCCCCCGGCTTCACACCCTCCTGCCCCTTATCGACACCTTTTTGATATGTGTGGATGTAAAAAGTGTTTCTGTACGTTTAAAAAAAAGTGTCACGCCCAGAAATAAAGACCCTGATTCTTTAGTTTTCTGTTTTTGGAGTTGTTATTGAATTCCAGAGGAAGATGAGGATGACTTCAACTGA
Organism: Labrus mixtus; assembly: GCF_963584025.1. Lineage (NCBI taxonomy): Eukaryota > Metazoa > Chordata > Actinopteri > Labriformes > Labridae > Labrus > Labrus mixtus. The sequence goes on along the minus strand of NC_083614.1, from coordinate 32,103,028 downwards.
TGATCCGCCGTGTCAGTCGGGTTAAACACACACAGCATTTGAAGTTTAGCTCGGGTGCCTCCCATTTCTCTTGATCATCTTTGAGATGTTTCTCCACCTTTCCTGGAGTCCATCTGATTTTGAAAGGACCACACCTGTCTACATAAGGTCTCACAGCCGACGTATCAGAGGAAGAACCGATCCATGAGATCGAAGGAACCGCCTGCAGAGCTCAGAGACGGGATTGTGTCATGGCACAGATCTGGGGAAGGCTACAAAAAAAAATGGCAATAGTTTATTTTTTTTACAAAAGTCCCACCTCTGATAAGCCAAATAGCCAATCATAGATTTGGGATTTTGTGGTGGCATCTGGGAAGGGCCAATCGGATTTGAAGGGCAGCCCCCACCCTGGCCACCCCTCTGGAAACGCCCCTGCACCATAAGCGGGTTTACACACTACAAGATAATTGGGCCGATTCCCCCTTTACGACAAAAGTCAGCAAAGGCCCGACTTATCTGGTTGTCCCAGAATGTGTTATCCAAAATGTATTATTTACGTGTCCAAAATCTCATTAGCTACAAGAAACACGAGACATCAAACAAGTCTATACATCCAGTCAACTTCTCATAGCTGCTGATGTACAACACTTACACTGGGTGGCTGACTAAGCACCAGCAAAAGAGTGATCTTAACCTGAGTCAGGGTGTGGGAGGATCGCCTCCCTACTCAGAGGGGGAAAAAAAATGATAATAATCTTGAATCTTTAAAAAAAAAAAAAAAAGAAACAAGAAGAATGTTCATCACTGTTTTTGATCTCCATTGCCGCTCCCACCCTCTGGAACTCACTCCCAAATAACATCCAAGACTCCCCCGCACTCACCTCCTTCAAGAAATCCCTCAAAACTCACCTCGTCACCCTATTATTATTATTATTCTTATGTTTAATACTGCAATATTGAAAACGTTTACCTATGAGTTACAGGTCTTACAAACAATTACTAAGTTTTGGCAGTAGGGGGAGCTAGTAAACCACTGATGTCTTTGCTGTTGTCGCGGGGCTTGAAAAGACCATCGGTGAGAGCAGAGCAATGCAGAATGGGTAAAAGAAAAAAGCAAAACATTAGCCCCATAAAAATAATTTAAAAAGAGTGGAATTGCTATAGTCTGTGTATAAATACATTATCTCTGTGCAAGGATTGTAGATAAGAGTGGACTCAAATCAGACAGTCATTTTCCGAGTTTCGGCCTTAAAGATGTGAATGGAAAGTCACACAAAACACATTCAAATAAGAATTCAAACCTCACTAACCAAGATGCACTTCTGATATAGGAAGGGAGCATCTGCTGTGGAGAACTTTGCATGACAAACAAATAAAGAGGCCGAGGCCTTTATGAAAATATGCAGTGGTGAATCCAGCATCCAGGCAGTGATTACACAACATGTTTCTCAACATAAATATATCATGTCTTTCTGAAGCTTGGAGATACATCCTGTTCTAACAAGTTCATCAAGTATCATTCCTTTTTAGTGTTAGGAAACGTCTGATGTGACTCACTAATGTGAAAGTAATCTGCAGAAGTAGATATTGTGACCTGAGTGAATCACAGTTCTTCTCTGGAAATAAGATGGGAGAGATGCTGTTGTGATGATTAGAGAGAACTGTTTGGGAAATGTACCCAAACTGTCAATCACTAAGCTAAATATTCCTCCCTGATACAAACACATCAGGGTCACGTGCCTAATGGTTTCAGAGGTAAACAGCAGATTAGAAAAAGGCCAAAGTAGAGATAATCATTGTCAGGAGTGGTTAAACATTACAAACTACTTTAGCACACAAAAACTCCAGAGGATAAATGTGCAAAGGAACAGAAAGTTCAAGCAGTATAACAGTAAGTTATTTAGTTTAACTGGTGGCATTATGCAGAGATAAGTCAATAGTTATTTGGCCTTCCTTCATCCTGGGTAAAAGGACAAACTCAGGAACCTAACAGATGTCCTTTGTAATTATTACAGTGTCAAGCATCAGTTTACACAAACGTAATATTTGTACCAATTTGTACTGTAATATTTTTACCGTTATATATTTACATTTTATTTTTATTAATATTGTTTTTTTTTTTAATAATTTATTCACTTGTTTCTATTTCTGCTCTTACCTTCTTATTGCTGTTATCTTTTTATTTGCTTTTATTTCTTTTAGTTTCTTACATCTTTTTAAATCTTTGGTTCCTCTTGGTCTCAGCTCGTGTTGTTGGGTTCTTATGATGGTTCTTATGATGGTTCTTATGATGGTTCTTATGATGGTTCTTGTGATGGTTCTTATGATGGTTCTTATGATGGTTCTTGTGATGGTTCTTGTGATGGTTCTTGTGATGGTTCTTGTGATGGTTCTGATGATGGTTCTTGTGATGGTTCTTATGATGGTTCTTGTGATGGTTCTTATGATGGTTCTTGTGATGGTTCTTATAATGGTTCTTGTGATGGTTCTTGTGATGGTTCTTGTGATGGTTCTTATGATGGTTCTTGTGATGGTTCTTGTGATGGTTCTTGTGATGGTTCTTATGATGGTTCTTGTGATGGTTCTTGTGATGGTTCTTGTGATGGTTCTTATGATGGTTCTTGTGATGGTTCTTGTGATGGTTCTTGTGATGGTTCTTATGATGGTTCTTATGATGGTTCTTGTGATGGTTCTTGTGATGGTTCTTATGATGGTTCTTATGATGTTTCTTGTGATGGTTCTTGTGATGGTTCTTGTGATGGTTCTTATGATGTTTCTTGTGATGGTTCTTGTGATGGTTCTTGTGATGGTTCTTGTGATGGTTCTTTTGATGGTTCTTGTGATGGTTCTTATGATGGTTCTTTTGATGGTTCTTGTGATGTTCTTGTGATGGTCGGGTTATATATGTCTGTTGCGTATCGTGCACTTTGGGTTCTTTTCTGTTGAATTGTATTTAATTATTTTTAGTATTTTTCATTTGTTATGTTCTTGCTGTTGTTTATGTTCTTCTGTGTTTGGTTTAGTTTGTTCTTGTTTTTGCTGTTTGTCAAAGCACTTTGTAAACCTGTGTTTTTAAAAGGTGCTATATAAATAAAGTTATTATTATTATTATTATTATTATTATTATTATTATTATTAATAATAATAATATTTGTGCACTGCCAAAACACATCCCAGGGCAACAACTACAACTCAAAGCACAAATCAATGATTTTGCAAAGCTGACTAGTCGCTGTACCAAAGACAATCTTTCCCTCACAATGGTGACACATATTACAAATTGTTGTTAGACTGGTTCTTGGCTTACTTCTTAAGAAGCTACATGTGTAATACCGGTACTTTCTTGGAACCAAACACACTTTCTCAGAACTTAACACACGTTTGCTTCCTGGTCTTAAGTATCAAACAACTGTCTGTTAATGCCGTTTGAAAACCGGTAATCAGTTAATTTTTTCACTTCTACAAAAAAGCTTAAAAGCTCCAGGAATGGTTTTGGTTGTTTGTTTTGCATGAATACACTTGCCTGAGGAGAGCTGACCCAAGCTTTACCAAACTTGAATAATCCAGTGGATTCGTCATTAAAGTTGCGCAACTTCCTTTTCCATTACACAAACAGGCATTATATTGACCCCCCCCCCTCCCCCCACCTCCCCCCCCCCCTCCCCTCCCCCCTCCAGAAAAAAAAGGAAAGAAAAAGGGGTGAAGGCAAAACAGGCAACAGTCACAGTTGTAGCCCCATGGCTTTTACCTTTACTCTCTGCACTATACTGTCGAATATTTTCAGCCTAATAACATAAAATTCTAAGTTAGTTTTACTTCAAGTCTATGAAAATGTTGTGTTCACTCAATATTATATGTTTAAGTCACCTTAAAGTCTTTATCTGTGATTTTTCACACTTAAATATAATATAAATCAAGTATATCCTCTGAAAATAACTCTGTGAGTCATGACTGTCTACAATGGGTGTAACACCCGAGTCCCACTGTCTGTGATGTTTTCAGAGTTTTCAGAGTCCTATCTTCACTTTGTTTACATCGCCCGGACGGCCGGCTGACTCCTCCCCTCACATATAAAAGTTGTTTAATTGAGGGACTAGAGAAAAGAAGAATAACATACTGTACTCACTGCTTAACTGTGTTTCTAGATCACGCTCATTTCAGGTAAATTTACATGCAGTGTGAAGATACGAGCATAATAAAGATTGCTAGCATTAGCATGCTAACACAACAATGCAGCGCGAGTTGTTTTGGTTTCATGCTGGTGCTCAAGGGCGACATCTGCTGGATCAAAAAATCACATATAAAGCCTTTAAGGCTTGGACACTTTTTTAAGTCATATCAACTTTTTTTTTTTACAATGCAGTGAATTATTCTGAACCATATTTACATTCCTTTAGATCACCAAACACGTCTCAATGTTTAAAATTAGATGATGCATATCAATACAACTAGATACGATACAATACAGATCTGATACTTTATGATGTGATACAATATGATACAATCAATGCAATACAACACACTACAGTAGGATGCACTTAATTGACCCTATATGGAATTTTGCCAAGCCCTCACTTTGCACATGTTCCGCAAAATAATGCCACATTTAGTATATGTCATGTACTAAAATAGAAAATATACTGCTGTGTCATGTTTGTAACAAAAGAGATGAACATGATGCTTCTCTGAGGTAATAACAGGAAGGAAACAATGAGAAAAAAAACAAGCCACAGTCTAGTTTCACATCAATAACTTTGTACTGCATGTGCTGTCACATCTCCATCCATCATCCCCCACACTCGCTTCACTGTTCTCAAAAATACTCAGGATGCCAAAAAAAAGACCAGAAAGTGCAAGAGTTTTTTAGGAGTTCAATGCTTAAATTTCAAAATTCCTACGCCCTTTCAATTCTTTTTTAAGCCAAGTGAACCACATTAAGCCGTTTGTGTTGTAGTTTCCTATTGAGTGTAAAGAGCACGCTCACAGGCCAAGCATGGCTGTAGCACACAAACAGCAGCCCCTCTGTCTACCAAAACACGATCCACATGACACATGGGCTCCATCCTTCCAGTAAAGCCCACCCCGAGGCCTGCTGCTGCTCCGCCGCCCAACCGACCTAATCCTGGAGCTTACTGCTCCTCATCTCACTAAAGTCCCTCTTTTGTAGTGGACACAACTCATCTGGCCAATGAGGCTCGCTGGATGTGCACACAAACACCAGCATACCCTTTTGTAATCCCTCGCCTTTTCGATCACTCTCTCCTCTACCCTGGGTGTCTCTCTCTCGCTTTCATAAACACTCACTGTACAGGAATGGGTACCACAAGAACACCAGCATTCGTGTTGCACAAAACAATCGTCCCTATACAGTTACTCTTTTTTGTTCTGTGTCTCACACCCACTTAGACATCAGTCACACAAGCAGCGATGAAAACACGTCTTTGTTCTCTGGCTATTTTTAACAGAAAGTATGTTTAGAAAAAAAAAGGATTGAAAGAATTCTACAATTCACTTAGCAGACTCTTTTATCCAAAGCGACGTACATCAGAGAGTAAGAACAACACAAGCAAGGATCTAGAAAAAAGGGAACAATGTCAGTAAGAGCAAACGATCAGCTTTGAGTCTGATTGGACACACAGGTGCTGACAGGAAGTGACCAGAGGCAAAGCACAACATTGAGGGCAGTTCTTGAGAGCTCTAATCAGTATAGAAACCATCTTATAAGTCGTCGTTATCAAACAAAAACCATCGTCATTACCATCATCATCATCAATAATATGGAGACCATCATCATTAAGTTAGTAGGTATTCATGAAAGAGCTGGGTCTTTAGCTTTTTCTTAAAGGTGCAGAGGGACTCTGCAGATCCAATGGAGTTTGGAAGTTCATTCCACCACCGGGGGGCGACAGAGGAGAAGAGTCTAGTCAGCGTCTTAGGACCCTGTTGTGAAGGTTGGATCTCCTTCTTTGTTGAAAGAACAAAGAAGGAGAGAATTATTGTTAAATAGTATTTTTTTTTTTTATCCTTGGAGTGGAAAAGAGCAGGACTTGATTATTTTACACCACATTTTTTGCTGTGTATTAACATTATACTGTATAATCCACTCATATCATAATCCCCTTTTTCCCCCCTCCAATGAATCACTCTTACCCGTGTAGCTGATGTCACTTTTCATTTCTGTCACTAACATCCTTTGTTGTCCGTTCCATCCTGAATGTGTGCGTGTGAAAAAACTAGCCAAGAAAGACAACAATGTAAGAGTGTGTCATAAATAATGTAATTAATGAGGGAGCGTGGGATGGATGGAGAGTGAAAAGGGATTTAATTCAACAAGAATGAAGTATTAGCTTTGAGAAAAGGGAGACGCAGGGTGGGAGGACATGCACTATAAATGACTGTATTATGCAATGAGTACACTGGGTTTGTCTTTCTCAGCTGGGATGACGGTTACTTTTATCTCTTTCTCTACTTTGTACATAAACCCACGCACCTGCAATGTAGACAACCTCCTGCAAGATATGCAAAACAAGACGCAGCCTCTCAAACTCGCAATGAATATTATGGGAAAGCAGAGGTTTCCTTTTTCCCATATGCAAAACTTTTCTCCAAAAAGGAATTTCTACCATAATCACTGCTGATGATGTTCTGACAATAAAGTTTTCTCACAGCCATCCAGCGTGCTCCAGGAGGAATCTGTGTGTGTGTGTGGTTGTATATAGGGGAACATAACCCCCCCCCCCAACAAGGAGAATTCAGTCTAAGAAAAAAAGGACATGTTTCATCAGTTGGTCTCACTTCCCATGGTCTTGAGGAAGTTGACTGGTGGATGTTTATCTTACACAACAGTAAAAAATTGATACTTCTGCATGTTTTTTTTATACTTTTTTTTACAATTGAACAGAAACACATAAATAAGGTTTTTACAGAAACAACCTTTCTGCTCTTTTTGTAATTCTTTAGGTTTCATGTATTGTGGAATCATATCAAAAAACAATCATTGCCACCATATTGTTGGTTGAACTTAAATGAGTAATTCTTTGTGCATCATTCACAAAAACAGACTGAAATCAAAAGTGATTGTTTGGCTCTATTATGAGGAACGCAAAGGATTTAACAGCCCTCTAATAGAGCAACAGAAACCCACTCTTAAGGCTGTTCAGATAGATTACCATTTACATTGTTTTTTAATTAAAAGTCAAATATCTAGTCTAATCAGTTAAAACAATAAAAACATGGACAGCAGATGACACTAACTAATACTGTAGTTTAATGGTCAACATTTCTAATCAAACCATCTAACCCCTTGTGCTAGTTACAATTGCAGCTCTGGTCTGTTTTGTCCTTTGTCAAAAAAAACCAACATAAAGTTAATTGACAATTAGACCTTACAAGAAAAAAAAAAACTTGTCAAGTAAAGCTCTTATGGTGTTTTGATGAATGTCTGCCTGAACTTGAAGAGGCCTGAAGATTTACAGAGGACGCTGGACAACTCGACTCTTTCAACTTTATTTCACAGAAGTCTCCTGGTTGTAAACCTTAAACAGTAAAAGAGACATAACATATTAATCAATAAGTATTATGAACACATAAATCACATGGATGGATTATCCCACTTTGCTTAACTTGATGTATTTGTTAAATCTATATTCCGACCGTGTCCTGTTCACCTCAGTGGAACCACAGAAACTCTCATGCACAGGTTTCAGATTACTGATATACTTCACTATGGTAACACGGTGATGTAGGCTGGGGTGAGCAGATTTATGTGCGGGGAGAGATTTATCCACAAGGTCACTGCAGGTTTTTCTGATCAGACTGTGTGCTACAGTGTGTTTTACATCCAGCTGGAGCAGAGGACCTTTGCTGTCTCCTGTTTTTTCATGCTTTTTCATTATTAAATATTCTGAAAAAAATGAATCATTACTGAAAAAGTACCCACAAAACAGGCTGTGCTCCAACAATGACATCACTCATCACTGATGCTAAACTATTGAGCTGCTCCCGACAGGTAGTAATGCTGCACTGTTTATGGTCACATTGCCCGGCAGGCATCAATGAAAGCCAGAAATGTATTTCCAAACTGGCTCAGCGTGTACAGTATGTTGTAGAATGTACTCTAAACGGCACGGGACAGTAAAGAACATATATCTATCATGCATGTTATTCAATGTCTTTCTCTCTCATATCACAGGATTTTGCTTGTGCCATTTATCTGTCACTTATGAATAACTAAGTTAACATTTCATTAGTGTTTGCCATCTATTAATCTCTCTACGACCTCCTCTATCTGTCCTATCTCACATACACACACACACACACACACACACACACACATTCACACACACACACACACACACACACGTGCACGCTTATTACCGGAAGGAACTTGTAGCATTCCAAAGTTAAGTGTTGAACAGCCATCGGGCGAGACGTGTCACATTTGTTTTGTAACTGTGTTTTCATAGTCAGCTTTGCTTACGGTTAAAGGTATTTGGTGTTTTAGTCTTTACTGGAAGAGAATACACACATCAGCTGCGTGTCTGCGTCTGCATGCACAGGACAGGCTACGGGGCAGAAGGCAGCAAATACCCAGTGATTACACACTCTCAAACTAAATGCTTCTTTGTGTGCTTTGGATCAAACCCAACCAGAAATGTTTATATGCGATATAATTTCCATTAATCGAGTGTTTAATCATTTTAATTTGTCAATTTATCTCTAACAAATTTTAAGAACAAATCTGAAAAAAACACACATTTAATTGAACAGGTCCATTGACCACCAATGTGCTTTTTTGTAATCCCCAGAATTTACTAACTAACTAGTGTAATGGAAAAAAAACAATTGTGTTTTTAAAATCCCCTTTTTCCAAACTAAAGAAGGAAGTGACGGCGAACGTGACCTAGAAAACGGAAATGACAGTTCCAGAGTTGACCTCAACTTAAAAAACCTGTAACCTGCCCTCACCCTTACAGTACTGTGTTCTCATTCTATTAAATATGAAAACAGCCTGCTGAGACCTTTAGCAAGGCCATACAGAGGACTGTGTAAAAAAAAAGGGACTGTTTTTGGCCATAACATAACATTCAGGGTCAAAATATCAACACTGTGTTCACTGCTGGAATGTGACATTGAGAAAAAGACGAGACACACTTGGACAGAAGCATCAATAAGCGACTATTTCAAGAAACTGCTCCCCTTGAAGCCGTCGCATTTTTAATGCCTCAACAATAAAGATCTTTAGAAGTACCTGCATTTGACAACTTGTATATTTGTTTTTTTTATGTGCATACATCGACACAAGCATTTTGACACATAAAATGTTAGTTTCATTCATTTTTTAAAATCATTTTCAGCTGTTAACCCTTAAAACTTTATCAAACATTTACAAGGAATTAAAGACACATTTTAGAGCAATAAAGACGTAAATAGAGTGACACTCATTATGTAGCTTCTCGTCTCTTTCTCTACCTTTCCCTCGACCCAGATTAAGATATTTTTAGCCCAAAATGCTAAGTCATACTTTTGTTATACATTACTTTATGCGATGTCTATTATATAATGTTGTCCACTTTGTTATATAATTACTCATGAATATGTCATTGCCCTAAATGCAATGTCATCTTACATTGTTAAGCCGTGTTAAATCATATGTTTTCTTAGACATCAATAATAGAGCGAGTCAGCCGCGGATTTGGTTTGATCCAAGTAAATATTATGGTCTGGCACTGAGGAATATGCCGGCCAACATTTGGTGTGTTGGTGCCATAACAAAACATATAATGACAACAGACGCTGCTGGAATAACACGACAACACCGAGAATTATCTGAACATTTTTCCATGAAACAAGCACGAGGTCTCATCATCAAATGCCTGAATAAGCAGAAAGTGGAGACATGTGATAAAGGCCACTATCACCAAGTCTGTTTGGGCTGCTGGATTTAAACCCGGAAACACCAAACAAACATTTTTGTCTTCTGAAGGTTACGGGTCTGCTAATGCTTAATCCTCTGTTCACTTATAGATCTGCAACATGGTTCTTAAAAACAAACTGTGTGTGTTTTTTATAATGCATACAATATAAAAAGAGAAAATCAAGAAAAAATGCATATCCATCAAAACGTGTAACAGATCACAAGATTTCTTACTTTAAATCTTTGAGCAAATCAGAGGCAACCTGTAGGAACAAAGAGGAATGTAAGGCAAGGCAAGTTTATTTATGTCGCACATTTCAAAGTGCTTCACACAAGACATCCAAAGCATCATGACAGAGGAAAGAAAAGAAACATTAAAACTGAAAATTAAAAAATCACTGAAATGATTAAATCTGAAAATATGGTCAAATAAAAACAATTCAAATTAAATTAATTGAAATAAATAAAGTAAAAATATAAAAAAGAGTTAAAAGTTACAGTGCAGAGTTAAAATGTAAAATCTTATTAAAGCTGTTTAATGAAAGGCAGCTGTGAACAGGTGAGTCTTCAACCGAGCGGAGAGTTTCAGCAGACCTGCAGTTTTGTAAAATCCTGCAAATCATGCGTTCTAACTGTCAGGCATTTGAACCCAAATCAAACATGGAGTATACATTTTCTTACAGGTATAAAAACTTACTGTGCCCAACATTATTATTATTTGCCAATTTCAATCACAAAATGGTCAGCCATATAGTGCCTCTAGAACTCAGGTTAACTGCCCTGAAAAAAATGTATCTTCCTTACATGCACTCTGTGAGTAATTACACACACTAAGATTTTCTTTTTCTTCTCATAGTCCACTGCACAGCTCCTACATTACACCTTTTGTACATTTTGTGTTTTTTATATTTTTAATTTTTACATTTTTAAATTCAATTTTATATATTGTAATATCTTCTTATTCTGTATTATTTAAGTTGTTGCCAGTTCTGCTTTATTTCCTTGTTAATAGTTTAGCACCAATACACCAAGTCAAATTCCCTGTATGTGTAAATGTACTTGACCATGAACCCCGATTCTGATTCTGATTCTGATTCTGATTCTGCCACTTCATTATGAAGCTGTCTTCATTTAATTCAAACTGTGACTCTGTGTCTAATCTTGTCTCCTATCCATCAGAAGATTATCTGAGCTTCTCCAGTTTTCTCTGCTAGCTTTGCTTCAATCTGAGCAAAGTTCTTCAACCCAAACAGCTGATAAAGTGTAACCTCAGGTCGATGCTTTTGTGCTGCTGCAGCACTTTGAAACTCTCTCTTGACAGTGTGAACATATTAAGTTTGTTTTCCACAATTAGCCTGTTTTACTGTGTTGCATGATAGTGATAGTTTTTGTGTAGATATCATATGTATGATTGATAAACTTCCACTGCGACACTATTGATATAAGTCCAGCTACAACTGGATACGTGTAGCCGGGGTCAAAGTGATGTAAGACTTCTCCTGCGGATGCACGCTGGTTAAAAGTTAAACCGCTTGGAGGGAACTTTACTGATAGCCAACAGAGTCTGTGTGCAAATGTGTGTGATTGCTCATGTGCACACAACATGTAAGGGCCTGTCTTTAAAGTTTAACCTATGATGTTATCTAGGACACATTGTATTTTATTTTATTACCTTTTTCCCCCCCAGACAGACAAATAAACCCTATCGCAACATCAGCGGCTGTGCTCAAACCCAAGTTATTGAATCACTTCAGAAATGTCCTGAACACGATGATGTGTGTGACCTCTGTGGTCAGAATAATGATTCATTTTCTACAAAGCTTTCTCTACAATGATGATCTTTAAGTGCCATATTGTCTTTTCTACTATGCAATTTGTTTTCACACTCTACAACAAATATTCCCTGCAAATACTTTTGGGAAAAAAACAGCAGCATCTTTTTACTGGAATTTATCAAAAAAACTAAACTCCATGTGTGTTCTAAAATTATTTGTGTAGTTTTCTGTGCTGTAACCTGTCCTGCAAATGTGTTTATATTTTTCTTTAAATTTCTATAGAGGTGAGTATATCTATTGTTTCTTTGTTTCTACTTTTCCTTTTACTCTGACTCCTAAACTGCTGTAACAAGTTTAATTCCCCAATTGGGGATTAGTACTGATTTAACTTATCTTGTGTTTTCTTATCTTGATTCATCTTATCTTTGACTGCATTTTTAATAAACCAGCAGACAGTCTGTGTTTAACTGTATAGTATGTATGCATATATATATGTACATGTATATGCATTTATATGGTGCATATGGGTGTACACAGCTCTACCTTTACATGTATGTTATTGCAGATGTTTTCTTAACTTTTTTCTTTTTTTTTGTTTAGATCTTTTCTGATTGTGTAATATTGACTGGTTGGTGGGTGGCTAGGCTTGGGGGAGCATTAAGTGTGAGTGATTGTGAGTGTGTGTGTGTGTGTGTGTGTGTGTGTGTGTGTGTGTGTGTGTGGTGTGTGGACGTCTCTGTGTTTAAATGTTTTGGTGTTATGTTTTGGATTTACCTTTCATTTTGATTTTGTATTACTGATGATTAAATTCATGTTTCGTAAGGACCTCCTCGAAAATGAGACGATGCATCTCAAGGGGCTATCCTTGAAATAAATGACTCAATTACTAAAATTACATTTGAGGGGAATTAAATTCTTAATTCTGATGACACAGCATCTGTCCATTCACTACAGCCTCAAAATGTGTTTCTTGCTCTCGTGGCAGAACAACACTGATGTGTTTCATTGTTCTATTCCTCAAAGGGGAAACGCTGCTTATAGCTCATTAGGTAGAACACAGTGTGATGTGCTGGTTGGTACACAGCTTATAAGACACTGCTGGCAGCTGTTCGCAGCACCTTGTTGTTACTCTTGGTGAAATGATAAAAAAAGGAAAGCTGCGGGATATTGAAATACAAGAGTAATGAAACAACAAAGGGTACAGTGCACCAAGTTGTGATCAGCTTATCAATGGAGGGTCACAAAAAATAGCTCTAAACCCGGAGTAATCTAAGTGATAGCATATTTTGTAACTCAGTGAGGATGTAAAAGATTAGGGATTATCTGTGTACGTCTTTACCAGAGGGATGAGTGAAGCATTCAGAAAACAGATTTTTAAAAGTAGTCTTTATGGAGGGGGAAAAGATCAAGAGGTGGTGAGAGCTTTACGCTCGGATTAGAGCTACTGTTTCCATATTCAGCTGCAGAAGGAAGATGTTGTGTTTTCTCACTATTTAGTTTTTATGTCCTCACTCCACCCAGCTTCATATCCTCGAGTAAACACAAACCCAGATGAGTCTGTTGAAACGTTTTTTATGACGTTTTGCTCTTGCTGCTCTCCTTTCAATTTGATTTTTCTGATTCTCTGATGTTGAGCTTTCTGCTGTTTGTTTCTTGTAAAATCACAGTAATACTTGCTCCTGGCTCTGCATAATGTGTTTGAGGTTTTCATGAGCGGAGCAGAGCTAATCCAATTTTTTAACAGTCCCGAGGAAAGAGAAGAGACAGCATCACATTTAAAAAAAATCCTTGCTAGGGATATAAGGAGCTAAAAGAAAGACAGATGTATGAAAAGAAAGGAGGGTTTAACAAATAGTCAACACTTCAGACGTCAGGATTATTCACTAAAAGGACAGCAGGATAAAAATAGAGAGACAGGAACAGAAAGATCCAGACAGTCGTTTGAATAATCCAGGTCCAAACACACTCATATGCATGCAAGTCGACAGATTACCAGAGATTATTATAATAATAATAATAATAATAATAACTTTATTTATATAGCACCTTTTAAAAACACAGGTTTACAAAGTGCTTTGACAAACAGCAAAAACAAGAACAAACTAAACCAAACACAGAAGAACAGAAACAACAGCAAGAACATAACAAATGCAAAATACTAAAAATAATTAAATACAATTCAACAGAAAAGAACCCAAAGTGCACGATACCCAACAGACATATATAACCCGACCATCACAAGAACATCATAAGAACCATCACAAGAACCATCATAAGAACCATCACAAGAACCATCACAAGAACCATCATAAGAACCATCACAAGAACCATCACAAGAACCATCATAAGAACCATCATAAGAACCATCATAAGAACCATCATAAGAACCATCACAAGAACCATCATAAGAACCATGATAAGAACCATGATAAGAACCATGATAAGAACCCAGGAAACACAAGAACCCAACAACACGAGCTGAGACCAAGAGGAACCAAAGATTTAAAAAGATGTAAGAAACTATGTGTTGCCTTAATTATTTGCACACATGTCTTCTTTTTAAAGCAGTTGACAGTCACATTTCCAGTCAAACTTGAAACCCCCCTGGCAATGCGAAAACATCCTATAAACGTTCTGCTTTTGCGCACAAGTCACCTTGTCCTGTTTCAGGGGTAAAAAACCTTTACGTCTTAGGTGCATTGTTCAAATTGCTTTGACTCATGAGAAGCAGAAGCTGCTGTTTTGCTGACGACACTAATACGTGACACAAACTGGCTTTATTGTCCCATTTCATACGTGCAGTTTAACTTAAGCAGAATAGAATTACTTTATTGATCCCAAACTGGGAAATTGTGGTGTTACAGCAGCAGGTTACCAGAGCAAATAAAACAATATAAGAATAGATACAAAGTAAATAAGCACTTAAAGATTTAACTTAACATTCTTACTGGTTAAAAATGTATTCAGGCTTGTCATCTGAATGTAAAAATACTTGCTGGAGGTGAGAGGTGTAAGTTTGTAAAAACAGTGATGACAATGGTACATATGTAATAACAATATAGGGAGTTCTCCAGAGCTGTGCAATCAAAGATATATATGTTGAAGTGGTAGTAATCCGAAGTAATCAGGCCGGCGCTGTTACGTCAGGGGTTTATGTGCGGAGGTCAAAAAGGCAGCGCATGCTGGAAGTGGGGTTCAAGGGTCATGACCTCTGAATGTGTTCGTAGAACATGGGACTGAAATACCCATAGTCACATGTGGGCTCCATAAGAGATGTTATTGATCTAGTACAGAAGCCCCTGTAAGCAAAGATAAGGTGACGTTTGAAAAAGAAAAAATGAATAATCATTCTGAATTCAATACAAATTTCTCTTGCACATCTTTTTTTTTTCCCTCATTACTTTTCCAATGCAAATGTACAGATTGTCTTCTCTACTGGATGAGTGTTTTCTGTTAATAAATAAGATTCACCCCGCCACCCATCGTACTGTGCGTTCTGCCCGCTCGCCTCATAGACTGTAAATATTACGTTCCCCTGCCTGGGAGCTGACGTCACTTTCCTGCGCCGTCCACTTTACCATTTCATTTTCGAGTTGGTTTGAATTATGATCACTTTTTAGCACGGCAAGTTTGAAAACGAAAAGCCAAAGACCTTTTCGTTTTTCATTTGAATTATGTCATACAATATGCATACATAGAGAGCAAAAGTATAACGCAAACTGGACGACTGAATGTAATTTTCTTCTTCATTTTAATTTAGTCAAAGAATGTGCAATTTTTGAAGTTGAAAACTAAAATGCAAATTTTATTTTTGAGTCAAATAATAATACACCCATATTCTGAAACTTAAAAAGCATTTCTGTTAATGCATTTTCATTTTCAAATTAGCTTTATTATTTGAATTCTGATCACTAGTTGCTTCCATACACTCAGACTGTCGTTGTTTATTAGAGCAGCGGGCACATTAACAGGAAGGCTGTGTGCCCTCCAGGGAGATAAATTCAACAGTATAGGTCAAGATAGCATCTTTTAACCAAGTCTTTTACCCCATCTTTTAACCAAGTCTTTGTGCAGACTCTTGTGACACTCTTGTGATGCTTCCTCCTTCAGGGACCGGGGGTGAGACTGGCACAGCTCTGTGGGAAACACCAGAGAGCGAGGGGGTGACTACAGTGACGCCATTATGGGTCTGCAATATCACACTATCAGCTACAGCAGAGGGTGTGAACTGTAACTTATCATCTAAGTGTAACTAATAGTTTGCAATGCTACATACAGTATGTATGCCCAGGCAGTTTCTTTAGTAGTATTCACCTCTACAAAAACAGAAAATGTTTTTTTTTCAAAATGACTAAAAGTTAAATGAAAGCAGGTTTTTTATATTAATTTTGTTGAATAATTAATGTGAGCATATGTGACGTCCCACTACAATATCAGAGTCCACTCACTTGATCACTTGGCTGCTCTTGAATGGTGGGAATTAAAGTGCACTCAAAATGTAAAGCTGGTTTAATCTGATACACACACAGATCTGCCTTATGCACATTTGTTTGCTGCTGTGAGGAAATAATGTAATAAACGTGTTCACAGTATTATCAGGTACAGTGAGGATACTATGTATTTGAAAAAGTGCACCACACCTCACACGGCAGCAATTTTATAATGTTATTTTATTTGATTGGTTGTCTAATGTTTTGCAAGCATTTACCATATTCACAATGGGGTTATTTTCATCTGATATAAGAGTCATGATGGGAGTTTATTATGTCTAACTGCTGTAAGTTGAGTCAATACAGCATAGCGCAATTACAAATATTATCAGTTCTTTGCTTCCAGACTAATGAGCAACCGAGAGGACGTGATACGTGCAAACCTTTAGAGACATCTTGCCTTATTTTTACAGTAGTGTACTGTAGTTATTGCAACATATTTGATAAAACTGTAGCAACAAGCCAGATAATATATTTAGTCCAGTTTGATTACTGTTAGCTGGGAAAAGCTAACAAGACTGTTAGGGCAGATACAATTCTACAATTCACTTAGCAGACTCTTTTATCCAAAGCGACGTACATCAGAGAGTAAGAACAACACAAGCAAGGATCTAGAAAAAAGGGAACAATGTCAGTAAGAACAAACGATCAGCTTTGAGTCTGATTGGACACACAGGTGCTGACAGGAAGTGACCAGAGGCAAAGCACAACATTGAGGGCAGTTCTTGAGAGCTCTAATCAGTATAGAAACCATCTTATAAGTCGTCGTTATCAAACAAAAACCATCGTCATTACCATCATCATCATCAATAATATGGAGACCATCATCATTAAGTTAGTAGGTATTCATGAAAGAGCTGGGTCTTTAGCTTTTTCTTAAAGGTGCAGAGGGATAATACATTTAGTAGATTATAAAAATGTATTTATTAACTCATTAGGACAGCTAAGTCACAACAGCAAACATGAGTATTCAACCAGACACTCAGAATCAGTCCTGATAGCAGTGTGACGACCTTACAGAGCATTAAGCAGGTCACTGAACCAGAAAGACCTCGCAGTCTTTTCACCTTTGAGCTAGCGTACGTTTGAAAACCTACTGCCACTGTTTCATCCGTGTCATTGGTCAGTCATGAGGAGGTTAACTGGCTGAGTTACACAGTTTATCAGATAGTACCATATCAGAGGACTATGTAACTCAAGGGGCCATGTTCTCATTTTCTTCACAAAATGTTGAGAGGAGAGAGAAAAACAAAGGAAATCATTTTAGTATACTGCAAAATATATTTCATCAATTTGTATTGTAAAATAAATGTTAAAGCGTCACATTTGAATCATCATCATCAACCTTTATTTAAGTTCTCGGAGAGATCATTGAGGGCGACCCTCATTTACAATGATGCAGAGAAAACATACATAAATGATAAACAACGAGAAATGAGATAAAGCTACTACAGAAAATAAAATCAATAAAAAAGAAATAAGAACAATAAAATATATTCACTAAAATGATTTAAAAGCTTGAAATTACTACAGTGATAAGTCAGTAATTAAAATCAAATAAAACAGTTACAGTCAGGTATTGGGAGGTTAAAAATAATATTTCTAAAGTGTCCATAAGGGATAAAAGTGCTCAAGTCCAGGTCCTGTTGTAAAATATTCCAGGAGTTTGCAGCACTAACACTAAAAGCAGTTTTCCCCAGGTCAGTCCTGGCATGAGGAAACCTGGAGAAGC
The DNA here is from genome assembly GCF_963584025.1 of Labrus mixtus. Lineage (NCBI taxonomy): Eukaryota > Metazoa > Chordata > Actinopteri > Labriformes > Labridae > Labrus > Labrus mixtus. The sequence goes on along the minus strand of NC_083614.1, from coordinate 32,085,136 downwards.
AGCCTCTCTCTAAATAAGAAGTCAGTAAACAGCTGTTAAGGCAGCCGCTTGCATTAGAGAATATTTTTTGGGAAGTACCCAATGTTTTTCAAGACTGCAGTATCACTCTTGTTTCTTAAGACTTAAAAGTCCTGCTTCCTTGACTCCTTCCACACAGACCTAGCAGCCACGTGTTACTTACTGCTACGCCCAGAAAGCTAAAATATTCATAGTGCCCTTGTCAGAACACATATATGCAGCCTCACTGCACAAGTCTCTGTAGAATAAAAGAATGAAGAGGGCGCCAGAGTTTTCAAGATGACTCAGCAAAATGTGGGGCTGCTTTCTTTTGTGTTGGAAATGGACAAACACAACACTCATTTACATCTTCCTCTATGTGACAACTATTTAGATTTTACTGTCACAGAAAACAGAGTCTCATCGATTAGGAATTGAAATGCGGACCATGATGCACTGAAGCATGAGTGTGCTGCTGCAGAGGGGAAGAAGGGAATAATGTTTGGAGATAAGGAGATGACAACTTAAAGGGATACTTCACCCGTTGAAACATGAATCTGTATTGACATTGGGTCATATATGTAGAAATGTGAAATACATTTTGAAGTTGGTGCCTTCTTGGCCGTGAAAAGGCAGAAAGTGTCTTTTTGGCTCATGTTGATGAAAGACACCAAATCCCAGAATGCACAGCACCGCAGGCCACTAAGGTCCTCTAGTTCAGAATCAGAAATACTTTATTAATCCCAGAGGGAAATTTGATCGATACAGTTTCTCCAAAATATACTTTATAGCAGTAGAAATATAGAAATAAAAATATTTACAGACATATTTACTTCAACACATAAGACCGTTTCCTCAACTGATTCAGAGATTTCTTCCAGAATTGATTTTGGAAATTCCTGTCAGAAAACAGACTCTATGTCTGTGTCCATAGGCAAACAGTGAGAGCACCGACACTACCAGTCCACCCCAGCTCGAGCTGGCCCGGGCTCCTCGTCCTCACCGCCGCTGACAGTCAGGCCTTATGTCTCGGCTCACCCCGCTAACCGCAACAGCTTCCAGTGATGCAAAAATCGTCATTCTGCGTCACTGGAAGCTCCTTTACAGACTCAGAAATACAAAGATTTCACATCTCAGGGGAAAATGAGGGCGGGATGCACGACCATTCAAAAATACTACCAGGTTTCTAATGATACAAAGATTAATGCAAATGGGTGAAGTATCCCTTTAAGTGTGCAAATGTTGATGTTTCAATTTCTAAACCAGATTTGTTTCAGTGCACATCATGATTCAGGAAAAGTAGAACTACTGATTACATATGTTCTGGTTTTTGTTCATTTGCACTACATAAAGAGCCTCATCACTAATCAGTATAATCCAGTCTTTTTTTTCTTCAGGTGGTCATAGTTTAGGTACATTTATTTTATAAAAAGGTGTTTGTTTTATTTTGTTGCCATCGCTTTATTATAGTGGACGATTTTGTGTCCACTCTCGTTATCTGCTTGTTCAATTAATCCAAAAAAACAAAGGGTTTATGGCAATATGTCTCCGGATAGCGATTTGTTTTTGTTCATTTATTCAGAATTTAATTGTTCTGGTCAAGATCCAACTCCTTAAACCGCTCCGGAGGAAACTATTAAGCCAGGCTGGGTTATGTTGGCTGAACTCCATCGGCTTTAATCACCACTATCTTGTCTGAGGCCGTGCTCACTGCTTGCCAACGATCTTCATTCACTTTGCAGACAGTAAACATGATTTTAGAGGAGACAAAACTCATGATCAGTGAGACCCGATGCGAAGTGGAGGAAGCTGTCTTGTTTTGGAAAAACATATTCTGTAATTCTTAGACTCAACTCATTGCTATTGTAACAATCCTCCTGTTTTGTTATTGCAGGGATCTAACATGCAATATATATCATGCTAGTATCTGTTTTGTTG